>NC_134864.1:67871666-68171666 GCF_049852395.1 Peromyscus maniculatus bairdii | reverse complement strand
CTCACAGAGATCCGCCTGGCTCTGCCTCCCGAGTGCTGGGATTAAAGGCGTGCGCCACCACCGCCCGGCTTATGTTTAACTTTTTTAATGCATCATCTATTGATTTCATACACTATGTCGGAAACTCTCAGCAACTCACTCAATTTTGCCAACCTGTTACTGAAGATTTATGTTTGAAATGCACCTCCATGATCTTCTTTTGATTGTGTTGAGCCCAGGGGTTCAAGCTGCACGTCCATTACTGAACATCATTCCAACACCATCCCTTTCACTTTGTCTCTGTGTGCACATGTGGATACATTTATGCTCCACCTTACTTTTAAAGACATTGCCTCTGAACTTGGAGCACACTGGTTTGGTCAGACTGGCTGGCCAGCAAGTCCCAGTGCTAGGTATACAGGGCACACTGCTTTTGTGCCCACATCTTTACAATGGTACTAGGAATTGTATTCAGGGACTGGCAAGATGGCTAAGGGAAAGGGCACTGGCCACCAACCTTGGAATGAAAGAACCAACCTCCCCAAGTTGTCCTTTGACCTCTGCACACCACCCCTCCCAAGATAAATAAATGAAAACAAACTGAAAAAAAAAAATATAAGTACTCATGCTTGTATAACAAGCCCTTTATGACTGAGCCATTTTGCCAGCATTTCCTTTACACTTTTGAAAAGGTGAGATTCTCAAAACTAAGCATTTTCTTAGTCGCATTTCAGAGTAAGACAAAGCACCATTATAACAAAATGCAAATGTTTAATTTTTCAAAACTTACCTATACTAATGAAAATAAATTATAGACAACTTCAATATTTGTACATTATCTTCATATAACTATAACAGTGCTTTCAAAAGACATCTTGTAAAGGATATTTTCACAATACCATGTTTCAAAAATAGGGCAACATTAAAGAACATTAGTCTGAAATACATCTCACAATGCTGAGAGGTATATTGTTCTTTATCAAATTAACCGTACTTTTATTCAAAATAACATGGCTTTTAATGACAATTATTTCTTGTCCATTTCAGTGATTTCTTGGATCCAAAACAAGATCTGTGTATTTATTTCCTTGAAAACATCATTTGTTGACCGTCCTTTCACTGCCATAGAATGATTTGCCTTTTCAATCCAATGGATTTTACTGGGAGCTTGCATTTTCTGTGCCACTTTCTCCAACAAGTTCTAAAGAAGAAACAAAAGAGGATATTAGACTCTATTTAAAAGATTATCTTTTCCTCATCTATATTGGACTGGCATTCACTCAAAACTATTCATTAAATATCTGCAACTTGGAGTATATAATGAAATATCTACAGCAGTGTCAGTCCACTTATCTCAAATAATCACATAATAGAATACACCCAAGCATTTGTTAGCACAAAAAAACTTAAGCAGATTAGAGTTATTCAAATTTTTTCCCCCCAAAAAAATCTTTTCCTAAGGAAATTGTGTGCTCTGGGAAACAGTAGTTCATAATACTCAGTAATATATGAATACTGCCAATGCTTACTTGAGAGTCAATAACAATCTCAAAGCTGAAATGGTAAACCAAATATATATCCTAGTATCTCCCAAATCATAACAATCAGATATTAATTCTACAAATAAAGATGAACTCTATTTACCAAATCCCTTTCTGGGGAGATGCATTTTGTCAGTGTTTTTATTTTTATGTACTACAAAGTTACAGGGTAACAAAGACACAACTAACATAGACTAATAAGCATTTTTTTTTTTTTTTTTTTTTTTGGACAGGGTGGGTGTAGCCCTGGCTGACAACCAGCCTGGTCTTGAACTAACAGCAATCCATCTGCCTCTGTCTCTTGAGTTTGGGATTAAAGGTGTGGGTCACTATGTCCAGAAGCTGAATATGGCAGGTAATAATCGTCCCCCTAATATATTTCACTCATACATATAGAATTCCAAGTCACCTTTTCACACATTTCATCTGCTGAGCCGGACACAAATAGTACAGGATCCTTTATACGAAAGAGATCTTCGTCTCTGAGTTTCTGTTGCTGCTTTGGATGGTGCAGTGGGTAAGAAATACAAATGAGACCTCGAACAAAATCATCAGTGTCATCTGGCTCATTGTGACACATTACAGAAGCAGCTGCTCTCGAGCCCATTGAACGGCCTAAAACCAATTAAGTTCAATTAGAAATATAAACATATGCATACAATAGTAGCGATAGTTTGGTAAAATTAGATTTGCTGTTCTTTGTTATTTATTGAGGGGAGAAAATTACTTAACTCAAAAGAATGGCAAGCAACAAATTCCAATGGTCTTAATGGAAACCTACAGCTTTATGAAAAGCTAAAAACTGATCTAGCTTACTCCAAATTTTAAAAAGCAATTATTTTTTTCAATACTTACAAAGGTGAAGAAATTATTTCTCAATGCATCATTTGCAAGAGTAATAAAATGCTATGAATAAAGGTAGTAAGCCTTCTATTTTAACACATAAATGCTTCAAATTTGCTTTAAACATATAAAGTACTTTACAATAAAGTATCAAAGTTATGTATCAAAACAAAATAACTAATTTTAATATTATAATGCAGTTAATACTGAAGCTTACCTCCAAGAAAAACACCAGCAAGTTTGTATTCTCCTGAGGTCTTTAGGTAATTCTAGGTAAATCAACCAAAAAATTATCAGTTCCTCTCACGTTATACTTCACTGGATATTCTTACCATTACTGATGTATACAAAAACTTATGCAAAGACATAATTTACAGATTCTTATAGGAGATATAGTTCTTTCCTCTTTGGTCATGTGTTTGCTATTAATCCTTTTGTCAGGGAAAAATCAACTTGCCTTTATAAAAATATTTAAGCAGTAAATTGTCAGACAAAGTCCAAGAACAGAGTCGTGTTAGAATTCTGAGTGCTTGTGAGAAAATGCCAAGAAAATAAGACAAGAGTCCTGTGACCTCAGCTTCTTCAAAACACAGAATTGTTCTTGGAATGGGTTTTCATGGGCTTTCCAGGTGTAGCAGGTAAGAGTGAATTTACTTCAGCGGCTGTTATTCATATGCCTCTACTGAAAAACACGTTTTTGCAACATGTTTCTTGTCCTTGTGATTGAACACCTTAGCCATGTGATTCGATTTTTCTTAACCCACAGAATATAAATTACCTAAGCTCTAAATAAAGTTGGTTATTGGCTGGGCGGTGGTGGTGCACTCGGGAGGCAGAGGCAGGCGGATCTCTGTGAGTTCGAGGCCAGCCTGGTCTACAAAGTGAGTTCCAGGAAAGGCGCAAAGCTTCACAGAGAAACTGTCTCGAAACACCCCCAGCCTCCCCAAATAAAGTTGGTTATTGCATGGGACTTTGGTCTGCCTAAATTTGCTGGCTCTTTCTCCCAGGTCCCACCATCTATAGAGTGGTAAACAAGTGGTACCCAAACAGGGACCTGAAGTCAGCTATGAGATAAAGAGTGGGGACCCTCACAGAAGATGAATGAGCAAAATGGTGCAGAAACCAGTAAAAACTTTGCTGTATGTTGAGCTTGTGCATCATTTCTTAAAGAAAGAAGGACCACAGTATCAAAATCACAACTACTAGATTGTTTGCAAGTTGGTTATGATTATAATTCCTGGTGTTTAGAAGGAACTTTAGATAAAGAAGTACGGGACAGAGTGAAAGAATATTAAAAAGGCATATAAACAAGGTGGGGGGAGTTCCTTGTTCAATTTTGGGTCACTTGCACATTGATTCGAACTGTTACTAAAATATTTAAGGAAGATAAGTAGGATATTAATCATGACAAAGAGATGACTAATTCCTTGAATATAAACTGAATGGTCAAACTTTAAAATTGATAGAGGCAAAGATGGAAGTTTTCCCTGTGCAGGCAAAATCAAAAGTAAAAATGGTGACACCTATGCCAGGAATGGTTCCCTCAGCTCCCTAACTGGAGCTTTCTTTAAATACTTACCCTCCATTGTCTAAAAATGGCCTTGAAGCATGGGGTGAAGAATATGATAATTGATCTAATCTTGAATTCTTTCTACTTTCTGATGAGGACTTAGGAGATCCTATGAAAAGGCTAATTTTACAACCTAGGCAAGCTAGAGCATGGCTGGAAAAAGTAATTCATCTAACGATTTCTCCTTGGCCTCATGAGCTGTGCTTGGTATTTCCAGTGCAATTTCAGCAAAATCAAAATGTCTACCTAATTATGCACTAACCAATCTATTTAAAACTCTAGAAGTTAAGATGGTGTTGGATAGTCCTCATACATTACTTCCAGAGGCAAAGAAAGAACTACAGCTATTTGAATCCAGACCAAAAGCATTTAGGTACGAAGTGGATTCTTTCACTGCCTTTAAACTTATTTTTCTCACTAAACTGTCTCCTATAGGTATTATGGTACAAGATGATAAACCTTTGGAATGGATTTATTTGCACCTTAACGGCCATAAAATACTGCTTATCTTATTTTTCTGGCTCAATTAGTAAATAATTAATGTCAACAATTAATCATATGGGTCTCTATTCAAGCTATTCTCTAGAATTTCCTATCAATGTAATAATGTAACTAATAGTACTGGACAGTTTGAATCTTTGCCGTTGGTAGCAGAGAATTCCAATGCTTCCACTATTCTAATGTTGTAATTTGCTTGTTTACAGGACACTGATGAATCAAATGACAATTAGATTTACCTAAAATATCTCAAATTAAAACCACTCTGCATATCCTATTAAAAAACAAAAAAGGAGCCGGGCGGTGGTGGCGCACGCCTTTAATCCCAGCACTCGGGAGGCAGAGGCAGGCGGATCTCTGTGAGTTCGAGGCCAGCCTGGACTACCAAGTGAGTCCCAGGAAAGGCGCAAAGCTACACAGAGAAACCCTGTCTCGAAAAAACCAAAAAAAAAAAAAAACCAAAAAAAAAAAACAAAAAAAAAAAAAACAAAAAAGGGGGAGATGTCGGAACACACTCCAAGAATGGAGTTGTGTGAGAATTCTGAGTGCTTCTGAGAAAACTCCAAGAAAACAAGGCTAGAGTCCTATGACCTTAGTTTCTTCAAAGCACAGAATTGTTCTTGGAATGGGTTTTCATGCTCTCCCAGGTGTATTGGCTAGGAGGGAGTTTTCTTCAGCTGTTATTTATATACCTCTATGGAAAACATATTTTTGCCACATGTGGCTTGTCCTTGTAATTGAACACCTTAATCATGTGATTCTTAACTCTCAGAGTATAATTGCCTCAAATTCTAATAAAGTTAGCTATTGCATGAGACTTTAGTCCACCTCATTTTTAGGTCCCCGTCTCCCAGGTTCATGTCTCCACCTCGGGTGGTAAACAGTAAACTTGATAAGGGACAGTTATTTTTTAAAAGCTAGTAGTTTCAAATTTGATGAAAATACTAGCATATAAGGGTGGTATATTTTGATATGCACAATAATATAGTAGGTTTAAAAATCTAGATTGGCATAACTATATTCTAAAGTTACATTTTCCCACTGAGAAAATTCTAAGTAGCTTCTTGGGCAGCAGCATGAAAGAACACGTATGATATGAACATTCATCTCCATGAAAACAAACTGATGACAAAAAAAGAGAAACACAACCACTAAATACCCTATGTATTACTGCCAAGTTTCTAAGGATACTCATTAAAACACTTTTATCTAACAATCAGGTAACAAAATACCTTAAACTTATGAAGAATTTTAAGCAGAGCCTTTTTATAAGTAAATATATTTTTCTTACCAAAACTGCTTTATATGCCTTAATCCTGTGTACAATATTAAGACCTTTGCAAGTAAATCTTAGGCAGAAAAACCCATGAGATGCAAGATGGGATGCCAGTGACATCAAATGAGGAAGATTCATATCTCCTGATGCTCCATGTGTAAGAATTATTCCATATGCTATGTTCTTGTTAGGTACCAAACAAACAGCATCCAGTAATTTATTTCCAAAAGGTATTTTTAATTTAACCTAAAATTCAAAAGAACAAAAGGGTCAAATTATTTCCTCGACTATTTAGACAACTGAATAAATACTTTGTTTTGCTAAGACTCATGACGGAATGCATAGCCTCCAAACAAGTCGTTATATTTATAGTTTCTAAGAACTGTTTACTGTCTAGTACTTTAAGTGCTAAAGTATTAACTCTTGCAAGCATTCTTTATAATTCTATGAGGCAAGTACTATTCCTACTTTACAGATAAGGCACAGCAGATTAAGTAACTTGCTCAAGGTTATATAGCTATTAACTAAGAATCAAAGTAAAGTAGTCTTGTTCTGGCATTTACTCTCCAATTCCAATTCTGTACTGCCTCTCACCATGCAAACTGAAAATAAGACTACTATATACAAGTGATGGTTAACATATTTCCCCATCTCCCCCCAAAAAATAATATGAAGATACAGAACACACGACAATATCTTACCTCTGTATGACTCATTTTCACTGATGAATAATAAACATAAAGTGCATTACATCCAAGAAGCAAAGGGCATCTCCCTGAAAAGAAAATTCTGTTGTGAAAGGTGAGTTGCCAGACCCCAAAACTATGAATGAGCACATTCAAAAGCTGAAATAAACACAATCTAAAACTAGTTCTCTATAAACTGGTATCTCTCTATATATTTATTACTTACTCTTATATTACTTTCAAGATATTTATGGGTACTCAAAACTAATAACAGGAGCTGGCATATATTATATAAGGTAAATGGGACACTTTGATGCAGAGGCCTTAAAATAGTTCATTCCAAACTGGGATGTTGTACCTTTACAAAAATATTCTTGAAATATATTTATAAGAATCTTCATTCTTAACCACCCCAACTTAATTTTTATATATCTACTAAATAATTTTCATCATTCCTTTTTCCATATAATATAAATCATTTTTAATTTACTTTCCCTACAGCTATTAAAATATTTTCATCATTTCATTTCCCCCTTTCCATGTAACAGAAGTATGTAACCACAGTCTTTGTCATGTGATCCTATTGACTCTGGGGTTGGCTACTGGAACATTTCAAAGTGCTACTTCTGAGTTGAGCTATGGCAAATTCCTAGAAACCTTGAACCAAATTTCACCTGAACAATAGAGGAAAACTATCCCAGGAAGTTTTTCATTTTTCAGCTAGAATCCCATAATGAAGACAGTTTGAGCAAATTTGAAGCCAAATTAAAGCCTGAACCCAGTCTAAATCACAACTGACCTGAAGAACCATAAACACGAATGGGTATAAGCTACTGTAATTTTTGTGATTGTTGTTCAGTATTCATTCCTTTTTATTTTAAGAGAGCTTTCATTTTTCAGCATATCATTGGCACCACAATTTCCATTATCACTCTTCATTGCATTTGTTTATGCCTTCATTGGCATTTGTTTATTAACTAGGTAATATTAACATGGCTCAAAGCTCAAAAGATGCGAAGAATATATTGTCTCATTCCACTTTTGCCTTTCACTCAGAACTCCTCTCAAGGAAACCAGTGTTATTTGCATCTTGTGATTCTAGTTTCTAGGTGATATTATACTTATAGGTGTATAGGTATATTTGTAAGAAAAATTCACAGAAGAGGAAATGTCACATTAAATAATTTGTTTATAATTTAAAAAACTTTTAAAAATAGGCAGCACATAATCAATTTTTTTTGTGTTGTATGCATGTGTGTACAAGTGCATATATGTGTGTCTATATGTGGAAGCTAGAAGAGAACATCAGGTGTCTTCCTCTACCACTATTAAGACAAGGCCTCTCACTGAATTTGGAGCTCATCAATTTGGATAAGCTGGCTAGCTAGAAATAAGCTTTAAGTATCTGCCTACCTGGGTTCCTCCAGTTTGGGCCTGGCTTTTTTTTTTTCTCTAGGAACTGAGGACCGAACCCAGGGCCTTGCGCTTGCTAGGCAAGTGCTCTACCACTGAGCTAAATCCACAACCCCTGGGCCTGGCTTTTAAATGGATGCTGGGGATGTGAAAAACAAGATTTTCAGCTTTTACAACAGGTACTTTATCAGCTGAACCATCTTCCAAGCTCCCAACACAAAACTTTGAAAATGAAAATGTAAATAGTGAGGTCTCTTCACATTTAATTTACGGTTAAACATGTATATATATACATGTTTCCTCATTGTTCTGTTCATCTCACCCCCACTCTCTTGGGCCTGGAAGTTATTAATCTGGCTACTAAAGCTGTGGAAGTTGAAAGAGAAGTGGATAAAGAAATTATGGCTTTGGGGCCCTTATTTTCATAAATATATCCTTACAATTACTTGTCTTGAGTTCTCCAGTTAAAAAAATTGTCAAAATAAGCCTCCTTCTAGTCTAATTATGGGGAATGTAATCACTCAAGAGTGTGAAAGCGGAAAAGGAATCTAAATATCCTGCTGCTCCTTAGAAAGATTTAACCTAACATTTTAAGTCTTCCACCTGTACTCACATCGATGCACTTCCAACTATAACTAGTGCTGCCAGTTTCTGTGTGTTTTGGAGGCTATGATTTATTCAGACTAGTTTTATTGTGTTCCTAACTGCTGTTTTAGCCACTGCTTTTAGAATTTATTATTCAACTGTTAATATTTCCCAAGGTCTTTATTCCAGTGACTTTATGTCCAAAAGGGGGGGGGGGCAGGTTGGGTGGGGCTTGCCTATAATCTCAGGACTCGAAAGACAAAGATAGGAGAATCACTGCAAGTTTGAGACCAGTCTGAGCAAGACCCTGTCTCAAAAAACAAAACAAAAAACAAAACAAACAAACAAACACAAAACAAAAAACCCAAAACAGCCGGGCAGTGGTGGTACATGCCTTTAATCTCAGCACTTGGGAGGAAGAGGCAGGTGGATCTCTCCGTGTTCGAGGCCAGTCTGGTCTATAGAGTGAGTGCCAGGACAGGCTCCAAAGCTACACAGAGAAACTCTGTCTCAAAAAACCAAACCAAATCACCACCACCCACCACCACCAACAAAACCCTCAAAAACAAACAAAACCCCCAAACATCCTTCCCTGTAATTTTAATGAGATTTCAGAAAGTAGTAAAATTACACGCATGTTTTCAAATTACCATCAACCTAGAAAGCTCTTCCAGATTAACCTGGGGTTTTGTTTTTAAGGAAAACTCTGTACTCCCAACTTCATGATGAACTTCACAACTGTTGCACACACTTGTTCTAGACTGTTTGAGTAACCCTAAAAATGTCCCATAGGGTAAAAGCCCAAAGCAAGTGACAGTGTCGATTTTATCTCTAGCTTTTTTTGAAAGATAAGGGAGTACTGAAGCCTGGCTCCTCAATGTCTAACACAGCAGATGGGGAAAACAGCACCAACCCGGTAGAAGCAAGGTGACAACTGAATGCTGACACACAAAACAAATGCAGTTGATTCGGTACCGGTTCCAAATGGTGTGGATAATCAAGAGTTGAGTTTGGGAGGAGGGAGGGGCTACTTATCTTCAGAAGGTAGTATTTTATGGTCATACCTTCCAGAAAGCCGTCAAAACGCCAGGGCCACCTGACTTCCAGTTTTTAAAAAAAATTACGTATTGTCTGTTACGTCTGCAGCACCACGTTGGCTGTCACCGGGCGAACAAAACTGAGTTCTGGTCTTACCCACTAAACGAGCAGAAAATCCAAACCCGAGGTCAGGGGTCAACGGGAATCGTCGTTTATTCGCTCAACGAGCGCGTGAGCCCCGGGCCGGGCAGCCGCCACCGGGGGAGAGCCTCACGTCTGGAGGACGGCTTCTCTCCCGTCACCCGCGACAGCCCGCGACGAGTGTCCGCGGCCCGGCCCGGCCCCGCCTGCCCGCCGAACCAGCCCGTGTCCGCCCTCCCGGGCAAAACAGACCACCGGCTGCTGCCCGACGGCGGCAAGCTTCCTCAGACGCCTCGGGCGGCGACCGACAGCCCCCGAGGAGCCGCCCGCCCGGCGCGGCCCCGCTGCCCGCGCTTCCCGCCGCGGCCGCCGCGCTTACCAGCGAACGCACGAGACCGCGGGAGCGCAACCGTCTTCACTCTCTTCAGGGAGCGAACTAACACGCTCGAAGGGACCGCCTCGCCAACCCCGTCAGCGCGGTGCGCTACTGCGCACGCGCACGGGCTCCGCCCTCACCCCCCCCGGCTCGTGGGGCGCGCCGCTAGGCACGCCGGGAAGGAGAGTTTTCTGCTGGCCTGAGCTCGGCCCCGCCTCTCGAGGGCGGTGATCCTGAAACCGGGAGTCAGTGCGCTGGTGCAGCCGAGCAGCGCGGGAAAGCCGCTCCGGTCACCACCTTGGCCTCTTCCGGTCCGATCGTCCCTTCAGAAGACATGGAGTCAACTCTGACTAGCGCCTTCCTCTCAACCCGCCATGGATTCCTTATCCTTTTGGTTTTCAGGCGCGCCCACTCCGCTGCCGCATGCACACAAGACAGCTATGCATGTGATCCAACACAAAATTGTGTACTTAAACATATTTTCTAAATAATTAATTAATTAAATTTTTTGCGACTTAATTTCCTTTTGGCAACTTTACTGCGTGGTTCGGTGTGAGCTTTGTATAGAGTAAAGTCAGAACTCAGTGTCAAAAGGTTGGATGCTTCTCACCTGTGCCAGGCTAGGCTAAGGCTCCACCATTAACACTGCCTTATGTACTGGTCTCCGGAAGGGTGTGTTGCTACCACCTTTGTGCCCAGCACTTAGTGTGTCATCACAGCAGCTGGATGGCCCTGAGGTTAAAGGACCCATCTACCCAGTCCCTCCCAAAGTCCATCAGAGCCGAACCGAATCCGGTTCTTTACGTGGGTCAAAAGGTCCCAGGCTTCAGGGCTTTGACATCTCACCATAAACCTGTCAAGCCGGCCCCACTGCAGAGCTTTTACTGTTCAGCTCATCAGATTACACCTTTTACTTAGGACTTCACTCATATGTCTTTTCCTGTTTTTTTTTTTTGTTTGTTTGTTTGTTTGTTTGTTTTTTGTTTTTTCTTTGTGTGTGTGTGTTTGCAGGGAGGCTTTTCAAAGTTTAAACTTCCCTTAATGAAGAAAAGGTTGTGGGGCGAGACAGACAGACAGACAGAGAATGTGTATGTGTATTTGACCGAATCTCCTGGTGTAGGATAAAGTCTAGCAAATGTTTCCTAAATGAATGAATCCCCCTCTGGTACCTGTGTTAATCCCAACTTTGAGAATAAGACCACTACCACAGTTTGAGACAAATTTGAAGCAAGCTTGATTTTTACCCGGGTGCACCC
Source organism: Peromyscus maniculatus bairdii (assembly GCF_049852395.1). Classification (NCBI taxonomy): domain Eukaryota; kingdom Metazoa; phylum Chordata; class Mammalia; order Rodentia; family Cricetidae; genus Peromyscus; species Peromyscus maniculatus. The sequence goes on along the minus strand of NC_134864.1, from coordinate 68,160,464 downwards.
AAGAGCTGGCCAGTGACTGCCTCCGAAGTCAGGTTACGCCCAGAGTCCATCTCTTGGACCCTTTTTAAGGAGTAAAATCACAAACAGTCTTAAAGAAGGGAGACAATGGGGCAATAAGGAAAAAAAAAACTTTTAAAAAAATCATGTGATCACCCACCATGTGACTAGGAGGGGTCAGGGAGAGTCAAGATACTCCCAAACACAAATAAAGGTCATGGGTTGGGGAAGGTTCCAGAAAACAGAGCTACTCAACTCTCACAGTAAGTAGAAACTTATTTTTAAAAATACAGCATAATGGCTCCTGCCTTTAAATGGAGTCAGGCAGGTTCCTCACTGCCCTCTTTTCTGGCACAGTACATACCAAAATGCAATTAGCTGAAAGCCATTTATCACAAGTGCTTTCTCATGTTACAGTCTTAGTACTTTTAATTAATACTTCCTTATTGTCTGCTAATCTTCCTTCCTTCCTTCCCTGCCCCTCTTCTTACCCCAGTCTCTCTCCTCACTTCTTTGGATTGTTGGGGTTGGAACCCCAGGCTTTGTCCGTGCAGACATTCTACCACTATGCTACATTGCTAGTTCCTGTCTGCTATTCTAGTTATGCTTTATTTACTCTATTTGCATGTCCTAAGTTTCAATTAAAGTATACAATTTGATGATTTCCAGTAACTATACAATTATTTGCAGCCATCATCAAATTCTAAGCACATATCATTTCTAGAAGAAACTTGCTGCTCTTCTTTCCTACCTTTAACACCAGACAACCCCCAACATGATTTGTGTCTACAGATTTACCTTTTCTGGATAGTTCACATAAATGGAGTCATGGGCTGATAGCTTTGATCTGTCATCTTAAACTTAGAATGTGCAAGTGTACTCTGCTTCTTCTCACCAACTCATTTCTATTGCTGAATTCTATTAAACAGTTTTATGTATCCATTTACCAGCCTGTGAATCATACTGCTACAGTATTCAGATTGCTGTAGTCAAAGAAGCTGGGCAAGACTTTAAGACATTAGGCTGTAGGCTAGGAAGATGGAGACAGGTTCCCAAGGCAAGAAATGTTAGGAATGCAGCATTAGAAGAAAAAAAGGCAAGTGCCCAACTCCGGATCTCAGACTGTGACTTCCAGAATTGTAACAACACAAGTTGTTGTCACAGAAGTAATAGGAAACTAATATCAAACCTTTATTTATGAACCAAAATTTGAATTCTGCATGTACTAGAATATAATTTGTTTTGATGATTTCAACCACTTAAGACATTAACATTATTCTTAGCTTAGAAGCTATACAAACATGGGTGGTGGGCCAGATTTGCTCTGTGAGAGGTTAAAATGACCTAAGTCAAGACCAGGCATGGTGGCCCACTCCTTTAATCCCAGCAGTCAGGAGGCAGAGGCAGGTAAAAGGAACTCTATTAGTTTGAAGCCATTTTGCTATACATAGAGTTCTAAGCCAACCATAATTATCTAGTAAGCCCATGTCTTAAAAAAAGAGAAAAGAAAAAGAAAAAAGAAATTAAAACATAAATAACCACATGATATAAAAGTCTCAAGAAGTAAAAGAAATGAGAAAAAAAAACAATGTCTAAATCAATTACCATACCAATTAATTCAGCATGACCAAATAATACAATGAGCATAGCTTTTTTTACACTGTTTCAAAATTAAAATGCTATTTCTGTAATCCACTATAAATGAATGTAACAAAACCAGAAAAATAGAATACAAACAGTTCCAATAGCTATCTGAAAAAACAACTGCTATTTAAAGCTCTTCTGATTGATAAGCTCTAATAAATTAGTAAATTTTTAATATTTTAACAGTGGCTTATCATAAGCTATAGCAACAGTCAATGTCCAATTAGCATATTTAGATTAGGGTTAAGTAGGCACCACTACTTACCCCTGTGATGCCATTATCAGCCACAACCCATACTTATTTATTGATTGTAAGTTTCCATTCGTTTTCAAGAAGAGACAATAACTATTCCCTGATCTATCTTTGGAACTTAATACAGTATCTGAATGCATATTAGGTGCTCAATAATATTCATTGTATGAATTCCAATTAGTGATGGTGAACTTGGTTGGGCTATTCCCTAACATAAGGTCAAACATTCTGGATATTCTTCCAGGGCATTTTTCAAGGAGACTGACTGTGGAACTTGACTAACTGGAGGAGAACATGAGTGGCAGGCCTAAAGGCATATTACCAGCATGCCTGGCCCCCAGCTAGTACTTGCTTTGCATTTTTAAAGTAATTACTCATTTACCCATTTAAAATCTGTTGCCCCTTCCAGGTTCAGGCAAGCCTGTTAGACACTAAAAAGAATGGTCTCTGTACTGAAGATGCTGAAAGTCTGGGGTGGAGAGTCTACAGGCAACTACTTCCAAGTATGGTGAGTATATAACAAAGACTCAGAGGTGCTACATTCCTGAAATGAGCTGGACAAAGAAGAATGGATCCTGGCTTCCATACCAAGAGAAAAGCAAATACCAGGGCAGGAAGGAAACATGCATTGGGTAGACAATTGGGTGACATTGGGTAGACAATTGGGTGATAGGGCTGTTAGTAAGCAGTAACAGATTTGATTACAACAGAGGCAGAGGCCAGATAAAGGCAGCTCTTGCATGTTTTATTAGAGTGAGGTTTGGTTGGGATTGAATGAATAGCCATTCCAAGATTAAAAACAGCTTAAAAGAGACAGTTATTTGTATTTTAAGACAGAGTTTTTGTGAAGGGCCCCAAAACAGCTTGACCACACAACAGCCATGACAGGCTTAGGGGCCTAGACACAGCTTCTGTGACAGGCTTACTGACAGGCAACACCCAGATCCATCAAAGCCTTAAGCTGATACCACCCAGGGATGAGGAAGTACCTGACATCCCAAACATTCTAACCATTAGAGATAGGGTTGTCAGATGCCCTTGCGTCAGCCCATACCTATTTTTGTTTTATTGATACCCCTAGACAATTTTCAGCCAATCAGGGTCCTGGACCCTGGAAATCCCCTCATCCCATCCTCTGCTATGATAAAAACTCTGCCCAACCTGAGCTCAGGGATCTCTGCTCTCACCGCTGTGTCAGACAGAGGGACCAAGCTCCAGAGCTTGAAATAAAGGCTCTTTGCTTTTACATACAGGATTTGGTCTCCATGGTGGTCTTTTGGGGGTCCCCACGGCAATTTGGGTATAACATCTTACTGTCTTCCAAGCCAGCCTTATATATATCAGGCTGGCTTGAAACCACTATGTAGCTCAAACTGGCCTTGAACTCATGGCAATCCTCTTGTCTCAGCCTCTGGAGTGCTGGAAATACAGACATGAACCACCATAACTGGCTGGGTTTTGTTTTGTTTTTGGAGGTCTATTTGATTCAGAGCAAGCAGTCAGTAGGCCAGAATCAAGGACCCAGACTTTCCTTTTTCTATTCATAGCTAATAATTGGTACAGAATAGGCCCTTAAAGGTGGTTTTATTATAAAAATTTAAAAATGTTCTGTAAAAGACAGTCATGGGAATACTGCATAAGAAGAAACACTCTGAGAATGCAAATAGTCACCACTAGATTTTACATTGTTTTTGGAACTAATACTTAAAAATGATCTTCTCTACAGTTAAGATGAGTCTTCAGAGCACCATCATTTGAATAGAAGATATTTTGCATATCAGAGTTCATCTTTGGTCTGTAATTAAGAAGAGAAATTTAAGAGCCACTAAGAAATCTTAGGAATCAAGAATACTCATACCAGACAACTATTTTCTCCTAAATATGATGAGAGGGAGAAAAAAAATAAGAAATCAAGTTTCTTTTAGGTGTTTTAAGAGCCCAGGACTATTTCTGGAGGACCAGAATCACCCAGGTATAAAATCACACTCAGCTTCATGGGAATGCGTGATGGAGATCTTAAATATCCAGGGGTCTGTATCACCATTACACCCTGTGTTACAAATAGTAAGTGTGAGGAGACGGCATAGACAAAGAGCAAGATATGCCACTGTCATTCAAACTGCCAACTAGTTGGTGGAAGTTACTGATCTGGTACCAGTTCTATCTAAATCACATAAGAGATAAAAAGGAAATGAAATTGCTCAATCTCATGCAGAGCCAAAAGAAACTTTGTGACATTTAATCAGTTTCATTATTGGCTCTCATGACTCTTACAGCACAAAAAGGGATTAGCATAAATGATGTGCCACTGAGGGGCCAGTGAATTAATGGCAAACCATTTCTCAACAAAGACACACAAAACTGCAAAGGACCAAAATTCCTACTTATAGATTGTCATGGTGTACAGAGTTCCACCAGGCTAATAATTAGCTACCAAAAATTGAACTTGCATTCAGAATTTCTGCATTTTCACAGACAGTGAGCAAGCACATGGACTGGTTCTTTCACATCACTAGAGCCAAGTTAGTGTTGTTACCTTTCTCCTATGGCACGTGCAAGGAAAGAGGTCATCCTCAGAATGTGGCTCTACCCTCTTCATACCCTCTCGAATTTGTGGCTTGCTCACTTGTAAGTTGGCATAGCCCTGTTAAGCATCAATACAAAAGCATTCCTTAAGTAGCTCTTTAAGTATACTCACCAAATGAGACACACTGGAACTTACAAGTAAACCATACTTTTAATGCATATGCACTTAACTGTTACTTAAAGTGTCCTCTAAATCCATCTTAAATGCCCAATACAGAGTTCCTGATTGTGCTGTGAACATTGGCTACCAATTCCTAGTAGATGCCTTATTAGACAACTGTGTGTGTGTGTGTGTGTGTGTGTGTGTGTGTGTGTGTGTGTGTGTGATGTGCACATAGATGTGTAGGGGCCAAAAGAGGACATTAAATGCCTTTCTTAGTCTCTCTCCACATTATTTTTAGAGGCAGGGTCACTGAACCTGGAGCTCACTGATGGACTAGACTGGCTAGCCATAAGTTCCAGGGATCCTCTTGTCTCTGCTTCCCAATGCTGGGATTACAGATTAAGTTCTGCCACAAACATCTTCACAGAGGTGCTGGGGGTCCTAACTTGGTCCCCTTATGTGTGTGCAGCAAGCACTCTACTCATTGAGTTATCACTCAGCCCTATCTTGTGTTTTTTGAGACAGGATATCACTATAGTTGGCCTACTGAATGTAGATCACACTGGTATCAAACTTGCAGCAATCCTCTGTCTTTATCTCCTGACAGGATTACAGGTATGTGTTCTACATCTAACATATTCACATTTTAAAAACATTGCTTTAAATTATGTGTCTGAATGTGGAGATGTGCATGAGTGTGAATGCCAACAGGGACCAAGGAATCAGATGTCCTGAAGCTAGAGTTACAGGCAATTGTGAACTGCCCAACATGGATGATGGGAGATGCAAGAACAGTATGTGCTCTTAACTCCTGAGCTATCTTGCCAGCCCGAAATCCAAAATTTATAAGACTAAATATTTCTTTGTAACTACTTTCTGCTTTAAGTGGAAATAATGTTGCATGAAATCCTCCCTAGAAGGAGAACAGAGCCTACTTCTTCCTTCCTCGCTAAGGTTTCATGAGTCTGAGTCCTTGATTATATTGTTACTCTGCAGTGGGCACTGTGCTAGACATGGATGCTGAACATTAGCTAAATAAGTGGCATAACCCAATGGATGTTTAGATATTCAGGCTGTAACCACTCCCCCCCCACCCCCCCCCCCGGTCTAATTCATCTGTTTTACATAGCTCACTCTCTGTATCATTCACCACCTTCTAGGAAAGGTTATAAAATAGGCTAGTACAAAGGTTATAAAATAGGTTGTAAAATAGACCAGAGACAGACCATCTTTGCTTAGTAGCAGGGCCTAAGATATTGTGTTTGATATCTGGAACTCTGAGACAAGAATCTTAATTTAGTTCTACTATTATTACTAACAAATAACTTGTTTACTTCTGCATTCCTTTTTAAGATAAGCCTTTTAAATCATCAGATATGTTGGGATTACAATTTACAAATTCTTGGTCCTTGAAAATAATTTTCAAGAAAAGATTTGAGTTATTTGGGGCCAAGAGGCTGATTATACTTTGCATTTTGTTTAATTAACACCTTTTTTCATAGTTTTACTGATTGAATGCCTACAGTACTCAGTATTGCCAAGCAGTTTCTCATGCAAGTACTAAATAGTTCCGACCCTGTTTAACTCCTAGATTAGATGAGCCTGGACTTGTTTGAGGGAGTACAGCCATAGACCCCTTGAACTCTCAACCTGTTAGTCCATGGGTCTTTTCATACCCAAGGATTTGCTTTCCATATATACAGCCCCACCCCCAAGCCTAGGCCCTGAGGCCTAATATGAAAGCTTTTCATTTGATGTTGTTACATTCTCGGTATTCAACATTTTTTTTCCTTATAGTACCTGGAATTGAACTCAAAGCCTCATGCATGATAGATATGTGCTTTACACTCCAAGCCTCAAATACTTATTAGTATTTGTGTCTAATTTTTACTAAAGTGGTATATGTCTTTATATTAGTTATTAGTTATTATTATAATTATATTAATTATCCTATTAATTAAATAAATAATTAATTATAATTAGTTATTATTATTAGTTATTATTAATTTTCTAAACGTTTAGAAAATTTTACACTAACTGTTGTTTGACTATAACATGTCTAGTCACAAGCAATATGAAAGGTGTGTGTGTGTATGTGTGTGTGTGTGTGTGTGTGTGTGTGTGTGTGTGTGTGTGTGTGAAAATACTAACCTGGAAAAGTTTGAAGTAATAACAGAATATATCATCACCCATTAGATTATTTCTTGCAAATTCTTGTCCTGCTTTTGCTATCTTCTTTGCCTATGGGAATTAAAAAAACACCCTTTAATGGTACTCTTTCTCTTGCAGACATATGCAAACAGACCTTCAGACTACATAGTGAGATGAGACAGAAAACATCTTTGGGAGTAGCTTATGTAGCATTTCAGAGTATATTTCTTCAGCCCAGAGAGGTTTGCAAGATTTGAAAGTCCAAGTTGCCATGTGGGATGTCTTAGAGATAAGCCTCCCGTGGAGAGAGGAGCTAGACCCAAGCAAAGTAATGACAATTTATCAAGTACAGAGCAAGCCTTGCATGCTTTCTCTTCATTTTCAGCAGACACTTAACCTCAAGCTTACTAGTAGTAATAATTCCTCATTTTACACTACAGTAGTTACTGGCATCTATTGCCAGACAGGCACTGTTTATGCCCCCAACCAACCTGACTGAAAAAGAAAATATAATCAAGGCTAGAGTTTAGCAGAGTGGTCAGCTAATCTAAAGTATTGTGGTGATGTTCACTTTGAGGGGAACTGTGAGCTACCCTTGTTCAGGCAGCATCCCATGTATAAGTAAAAGCTGTATCTGAACATCCCAGTGTCCAGGCATTTTTCCAATACTCCTATGATGCAGTGGTGCAAGCAGGAGCAAGTCTTCTAGGAGAATGACCTTACCTCTGCATCATGATCTTTTGCCCACTTAAGCTTTTCCAGCAGATCGCTCAGGTTGCTTTTGACTGGAATGTAGTGTTTCCAAGGCTGCAGCTCATTGTAAAAGTGTTCATAGTAGATGGAGTCCTGCTTTAGAACCACACTGTCGCCTACCAGTAGATAGGGCAAGCGGTATGCTGCCACAGTACCGTCGATATTTATTTGATACTTGTGCTGCAAAGCAGGAGAGTAAAAGAGCCTTCACTAAATTCCCATTCTATTCTTTTTTCTTCCCCCTTCTATGCACCATTTTTCCATCCTCAGACAGACTTTCCCTCTCCATTAACATTTAATAAGTGTACTTATTATATACTATGTTGACCTAGAGCTAAAAGTTCATTTGATATGGCCTCAAATTTCTCAAACACAGCTACACATCTAACACTGAAGCAGCTAGCAAATTAATAATATGGATGTCCCAAGGCTAAACCATAAGGAAAGGTAGAGCTTTGACTTTGTAAATACTCTGATTCTTTGTTGATTTACACGTGCATCTATGGCAGCACATTCTGTGCCATGTCAATAGTATTTTTAAAATATGACATGGCTACACATATGTCTTAAGGGAATTAGTAAGTTCTGGAGTAAGAACATTTATGAATAATACTATTCAGAGAACTATGGAAATCAATAGCCCTAGTTGTGGAAAATTCAACATGTAAGAATAAAACCAAGTGATGATCTCATCTCAGCTGTGGTGGCACACGCCTTTAATCCCAGCACTCGGGAGGCAGGTGGATCTCAGTGAGTTCAAGGCCAGCCTGGTCTGCAAAGTGAGTTTCAGGACAGCCAGAACTGTTTCACAGAGAAATCCTGTCTCTCTATGAAAAACTAAAACCAAATAAACAAATAAACAAACAAGCAACAACAACAAAACCAAGTGATGAAATACTGCCCTTGGGCCTGGAAGATGGCTCAGGTAACGACCTGAGGATGCCCAGAACCTTTGTACAAAAGCTGGGTATGGTGGCATGTGCATACTAGGGAGTGGGAGACAGGTAGGTCCCTGGAACTTGCAGGCCAGTCAGTCTAGCTTACTTGACATGTCCAGGCCAAGTGAGAAACCCTGTATCAAAAACCGAGGTGTATGGCTCCCGAGGAATGATACCCAAAGCTCTTTTTGCCTTTACACACACACACACACACACACACACACACACACACACACACACACACACACACACGTGTACCTATAAACACACATACATGCACTCCACACCCTCTGGGAAGGGATGGCTAACATTTTTTTTTTGGTTACACTTAAACTATTTCAGGGATGGAGAGATGGCTCAGTGGTTAAGAGCACTGACTGCTCTTCCAGAGGACCCAGGTTCAACTCCCAGTACCCATGTGGCTGCTCATAGCTGTCTATAACTCCAGTTCTAGGGGATATGACACCCTCCCACAGACATACATGCAGGCAAAATACCAATGTACATAAAATAAAAATAAATAAATAAATAAATTGTTTCAATATACATATGTGAAAAATACCAACATATGAATTAATGGCACGCCTCAGGTCTACCTACTGCCATAGAACACATCAAATGAATGTTCAGCATCCACAGAGCAGAAGAGCTCATCAGTTTCTTGTTTTCTCCCACTTTTTGTTGACCCAAAGAATTTGAGAAACCACCTGGGGGCACCGAGAGTGGGGCGATACCCACTGCTTGAAAAGGAGTTGTCAGAAATGATTACTCCCTGGGAAACATTAGGAATCTATACCCAAGGTACAGAAAACCATCCACCATCCCCAGAATGCCCAGAACATTTGAATGGGTTTCACCTCATTACCTGTCATATCTTCTTGTAATGCTGTGATTTGGGGGAGTAGTATTTCTAAAGTGACTTGCACACATTTACTAATAAAAAAAGGATTTGACCAAATACGCATTTATCTTAAGGGTTAGCTGGGAAAATAGCTTTTTCTAGGAACTAAATCCCATTAATGCTTATTCAACATCAGTGCTGTGTGGTGAATCCAGAATTGGGCTGCATTTCCATGCCTCAGTACTCAGTTTTGTGACACCTTCCCATCCTCTGTAACTTGTAGACTTTAGTTCCCTTCCCCAAAGTGTTATTTATACATATTGGAAAGCAGAAAGGAATGGCCATAGGTGATGTCATACCTTGAAGAAATCGAAAAATGAAATGTGTTTCACAATGGGCCCATACAGGCTCTCATCGTGTTTAAAGAAGAAGAAATTGGTGAAAGCAGCATCGATGAGCTCTGGGTGTTTTCTGCTAAGTTTTACCAGCTCTAGTCTCTCTTTGCGGCTGTCACGGCCCCTCCAGACAGCTGTGGAGTTCTTCCTTTCCCAGGGAGGCCCTGTGTTAGCTTGTACCGACATCATATCCAGACTTACTCTAGAAGACAGGAAGCGGAACATGTCTTCCTCCCAAACCATCAACTCATGAAATCAGATAGAAAAGGACTCACCAAAGAGAGCAAACCAAGGCTCTGGGTCAACCCTGACCATCTCTCACCGGCCCATGGTTTCTAGAACAGAGTCAGTCAGGTCATAGGTAGGCATCACAATATCCCTGGAATCTGTGGAGCCACACCAGGAAAAGATCGGCTGGATGTTTGGCTTTGATTTCTTTTTTTCCAAAGGCCAGTCTCCCAAATTGACAAAAAACTCCACATCTGGCATCCTCACCTGGTTGTGGGGAGGCAAGAGCTTATTCACAGTCTTTGCATTGCACACAGCCATATACTTAACAGTTAAAATTAGTAGTTGAAACTAGAAATGGTGGTGCTTATCTGTAATCCTAGCAGTTGTGAGGCTGAGGCAGGATGATTATGAGTTGGATGCCAGTGTGCTGCATAGTAAACATAAAGCTAGTCTGGGCTATACCGAGTTCAGGGCCAGCCTGGGCAAGACACTGCCTCAAAATATGGGGGAAAAAAAGGAACTGTGTGTAAATATAAGCACATGATGTACATGTATAAAAATGTCACAATGGAACCCATCATTCAGTATGTTAATTTAACAAAATTAGCCATTGCACAGATAAAAGGCCAATCTCTCCAACTTCAGGCAATGGCAGTTACTTCAGGTTTAATGGCCAGAAACTGTTCAGAATATGGTCATGTGAATAAATATCCTCAGTTTGCTTTCTGTGGTGTCCAACTTGGCCAGTAGACTTACTATTAAAACCAAGAAGCAGGCAAAGTTAATTTCTATTGTTCTAATACTACCAAGAGACTCTAATGAGACCAGAGAAAGAAGAAAAGAGAGAGGAGAGTGGAGAGAGGTAGGGAAATACAACACTTAGGACTTTAGACCTGGGTTCTTGTTAATGAGCTAGAGGCGTTTTCTTTCCATGTGGTATTGTTATAGCTTGAATTATTTACCCCCAAAAGATATGCTTCAGTCCTAAGCCCCAATGTCTTAGAGTGACCTTATTTGGAATAAGTCATTGCTGATTTAATTAGTTAAGATGAGGCTACACAAGTATGTGAAATGGGCTGTTAATTCATTATGATCGGCATCTTAGGGAGAGGAGAGGGAACGGGATGGGAGGAGACCAGAGTCTCAGATTCTTGAAGGCAGAAAGTCATGTGACAAGAGGCAGAGATTAGAGTCACAAAGCTGTGAACAAGGGAGCACCAAGAATGGAGGACCACCAGAAGCTGGAAAGAGGCAGAGAAGGACAGTGTGACCCTTCAATACTTTGATTTCAGACTGGTGGCCTCAGGAGCCATTCTCTGCTGTTTTAAGCTACTATAGCAGCCCTTAATAACTAATATATGTACCAGGAAAAAAAAAACAACAACAAAATTTTAGGATAGCAATATAGAAGGCACTAGAACAGAATACCCCTAATATTGATGTTAATGATGTTTTGAAAAATTAAGTTGTAAAATATAGATTGACATTGTAACATACTAACCTTTCTAGTCAATGAAAGTAGTATGGCATCCATGAAAATCCTAAAGCCAACATGCTCACCATGAGTCTTGATATAAACCTAGAAGAGAATTTGACATTTACTATGTGAGTGTAAAAGTCCCAGCAGATGTTGCTGAGGAACATAGGATGATGTTTAACAAAAGTAGCCTTTTGTAATCAAATGGTCAAAACACTACAGAGTGCATGAAACAAGCAGACTTTGATCATATTGTACCTTGTTGTCCTTTAAGGTATAGTGACACAGGCTCTGCCTCTGTCCAAATCGTTTTGGGATTTCTGCTGCAATCTTTTCAGGATCAACAGTAGGGAAATGTGCCAGATCTTTCTGAATCTGAGTGATGGTTTCTGGACAGTTCATCTCCCGTAGCCAGGCTGCACTGTCTTCCAAGGGGCAGTCACAGTTCTCATGGTAAACTGGCCCTGTTCACATACAAACAACGCAGTGATGAACATTTCACTTAGCAATGGAAGCATAGTAAACACACACTCTATGAACTTTCATCAGCCTTCTATCCTACCAGCTTTTCACAGCTCTTCTTCCTATATTTTTCTATTCTGGCTCACTTTGCACAGGTGCAAACCAAGCCAATGGGTAGTAATTCATGCTCCATGTAGACACAATTCATTACTTTTTATAATTCCTATACCAAAGAATAATCATGGGGCTGGAGAAATGACTTAGTAGTTTAAGAGTGCTTGCTGCTCTGGCAGAGGACTTGCGTTAGGTTCTTAGGACCCACAACCACCTATAACTTTGGGCCTAGAGGAACCGATACCACTCTGGCCTCTGTGATATCTGCACATGTGTGAACATACCCCCATTAGAGACACACATACATATATAAATAAAATAATTTTTTTAAAAAAAGAATAACCAAATATTGGCAAAAGAATGAGGAATCTGTGTTCTGAAGGATAAAAGTGAAATGAATTACAGTTTTACTGGTTTATTATACAAACAGGTTCTTAAGAGTATCCAAAGTACTGTTCTCAATGGGTAAACCATTGCCAGTAGCAACAGAAGTAAACAAAGGACTCCTACTCTCCCTCCCCCCTTCTTTTTTAAAAGAAATATAAAGAAGTAAAAATCCTAAAAACATATGGTCTCATTAATATCACAATGAATTAATTATACATTAATAAAATAATGCTAACATAAGAATCTGAAACAGCACTATGTTATTCCTTTCTGAAATCCTCAGCTTCTGACCTGATCTAGTCAACAGGTGACAATGGAATTCATACACATTTTAATGCTTTGCAGGTTGGACTCTACCAGAGTCCCAGTAGAATGTAAGAGAAGAATTTAGACAGTTAAAAAAGATCTTTGGTCTCCCCCAGAAAGGGAAAGTGAAAAAGTTTTCTTCTGATCCTATGAGAGAAAGCAGCAGAGAATGTCTCTATAATGGTGGCCCGGCATGACAACCAAACCAATGATCCATCCCTTTTTCTGCTTCAAGCCACCTGGCTGGCCTCAAACTCATAGAGGTCACTTGTCTCTTCATTCCTCAGAGCACTAGTATTAAAGGTGTGCCACCACACCTGGCAATTTTAATGATGATTATTAGTTACTTAATTCATTCATTCAAGAATTATCTATGACTATATATCTAACTTGATTATTCTTTTTTATTTATTTATTTTTCTGTTATTTTTATATGTACAGGTGTTTTGTTTGCATGTACATCCTGCAGTGCCTTTGGAGGTGAGAAAAGTGTATCACACCCTTGCACCTGGAGTTACAGTCATGAGCTGCCATTGTGTATGCTGGGAAAAAAAACCCAGGTCCTTTGGAAAAGCAGCTAGTGTTCTTAACCACTGAATCATCTCTTCAGCCCTGATAATTCTTTTTTATAGCTAAGATTTGCACACACATGCACACAAAATAAGTAAAAAATCTAAAGTAGTACAGCATAGAAGAGGGAATGGTTACAATGGTAAGTGCGGTTTTCTGAGACTTTGCTTTAATTTCATATGTTCATATACATATATCAATTTTAATTTATATACATAAATGTATGCTATCTCTTATTGTAAGCTGTGTTTCAAAAGATTTATAAAACCTTGTCGTAAATTATACATTAAAAACCTCTCAAATGGCAAAATACTTATTATTATAAATCATGTATTATGCACATGTAAAATGTAGGTGCCTCTGGACAGACATCTTCCCTTAAGTTGGAGTTCCAGGTGGCTATGAGCCACCATACATGGGTGCTGGGACCCAAACTCTGGTCCTTTGCAAGAGCAGCATGTGATCCTCAATGCTGAGCCATCCCTCCAGCTTTTTAACTTGATTATTCTCACTGATGCGTCTGTAGGGAGCAACTTCTCTAGAAATGTTTCTTGATCTTTAGTGAATTATAATTAATGTCTCTCTTTTGCTGGGCCTCCTAATTTAGCTTTCAATTAAAGAAACATCTAGTTTTTTCTTTCAGTGAAAAAAGTATGCTAAGTTTTTTGAAGGAATTCTTACTGATGGAATGACATATATTTTTGTATTTAAATCTTATCATAAAATTTTGTTTCAAAATACCTCTTAAAATGTAAGGAGACTTAGCCACATGTTGTCCGTTGTGTTTAACCTCTATCTTCAGACTTTGGTAGCTTGCGTACATTCTGTATCTCACTATGAAGGACCCATCTTTTCGATCTAAAACCTGGACACCAACTCTAGTGAATTGCTCATCAGGTGCTGAGATTTTAACCTGGAACACCGTTTCACCTGGAGAAGATGTGAACCTGTGATGGGAAGATAGACGAGATATGAGGGTTATTTTAAGAGCAAATGCACACTACTCTCTTCAATCTGTAAAGGTTGAGTATCCTTCTAAGATATACTTGCTTGCTTATCTCTTAGGCTTTTAGTACCAGAACCAATATGATGGATCAAAGATAAAAATAAAATAATAATATAAAATACTTCCATTAGACAGTTGCCAGGGGATACATTAAGACTACCAAGCTATTTATCAAGCAAATAAAGAACAATAGTTCTATCAGCCTGCTCAGCACATCTGGCAATTTGTCTTTTGTTAAATGGTTACTTCAAGATGACCTTATTTTGAAGAATTGCTCTTAATGACTCAAAAAAAAAAATCAGTATTCTTGGGTCTAGAGAGATAACAATGGTTAAGAGCACTTAGTGTCATATAAAAGACTTACCTTAGGTCCCATGGTCCTCAAGGCTCACAGCTACAGGCAGTTCCAGCTCAAGGAGATCCATGGCCTCTCGGGCTTTCTGTAGCCCCTGGACTCGTGTGGGTATATACCGCTACCCACATTCACGTAATTAAAATACTACTAATGGAAGTCTAATAAAATACTAGTATTCCAATTATGTTTAGTTAAGGGAAAAATCAAAATAACTGTCTATCATATTAGTAACACAAGGACTAAATAGTCCTGCATTTGGGATGTGTTTAGCTTTTAGTACTTAGTTTCCACAGTTGTACTATTTTTCTTAAAACAGCTTGTGGGAAAGCACTTAAAAATAAGGGCGATAGATCCCGGCGGTGGTGGCATATGCCTTTAATCCCAGCACTCGGGAGGCAGAGGTAGGTGGATCTGTGAGTTCGAGGCCAGCCTGGTCTACAAAATGAGTTCCAGGACAAGCTCCAAAGCTAGGCAGAGAAACCCTGTCTCGAAAAACCAAAAACGAAACAAACAACAACAACAACAACAACAAAAAGCGAGATCTGTTTAGCCTCGATTCCCATCTAAACAACTATGAAAAGAGCTGTCATTATAGCAACATTTTTATACTATATTGAATACATATTTCAAAATTATTCCAAGTTACAGAGAAAAATTGATTTTGAAGGGGAAGTCTGTTATACTAAAATAGTCTGGAATGTAAACTGTTTGGAGAAAAGAAGAGTTGGGACAGATAAAAATGAAGGACAAAAATAAAACAAACAACAACAAACCCCCAGTAATTTTAAACCGCGATTCCAAACAGTTGAGGAGTCATTTCTTCACTTACTGTTCTCCTGAGGTATCCACTGCCTGAATGTAGAAATAGCGGGCTGGAAGGACCACGTCTGCTTTTAGCCCAGGCCCCCATATTTCGCTCTTTTCTGGGCTCAGCTTCCTCTCTCCGCCGGTCTGGGCAAGTGCTGGCACAGTCCCCAGAAAAAGGCAGGAAAGCAGCGAAATGCTGAACATTTACAAGACTGACTCTCAGAAGATCCACGGATAAATGCAAACGTGATAAGTGGAAGGAGCTAGCCTGGGTAGGTAGGGGCACCGCGGCCAGTCCTAGCAGCAGCAGCAGCCAAAAAAGCAGCAGGTCCCTAAAGTGTCGCTTGATGTGCGGGGGGGTCGGACCGCTGGTCTCCACTGTGTCAGAGAATGTCACAACCCGAGGGCTGGCATGTCCAGCGGGACGCCACTCGTTCTGCTGAACCGGGTAAGAACCGTACGCAGGATCTTCTTTCTCTGGACAATGACAAACTTGTGTTACTCCTGCCACTAAAGCATCATTATTTTGGGAACGAATCCGTCGCAGGTTCCAGCCAAGGTGGGAGGCGAAGGATTGGACTGCGCGGTGGTCCGGCTTAGTAAGGTCTTCTGCTAGTGGATGAATGGGTCAAAGTGGACACGCGTCCCAGGCCCTCGGCTTCCTGGGATATGTAGTCCACCATAAGACTAGCGGAAATCCTGCCAGGGTACCCCTCCCCCGCCCCCTTTAAAATTTTGGATCCCATCTTTCGGGGAAACCTTAAATACTACAGTTGCGCAACAGGGGACTGGCATGTCTGGAGTTACAGCTAAGATTTCCCAACAAAAATTTTGTCCACGGTATCCACCGCACCTACAAATGGCAGTTATAGATTAAACGATGAAAGGAAGGCAGGTGTTGTCAATGATATTCAACCACCCGGCTCCAAGGTCCTGGCGCTGTCCCTGTGCGCTGGAATGGCACGAAAGACTCCGGGCCTAGGGTAGGAGGCTCGAGGATGCAGATCTGTTTTTGCCTTCCAGCACCGGAGTTCCGCGACCCAACGAAAACAGAGGTATTCCCCAGTGGTGGGCCGGGCCCAGGGACTGGTCAGCCATGCGCTCCGCCTCTGCGCAGCGCCGCCATTGCCTCGATGCCGGCCCTTCCTGGAAGGATCAGGGTTGAGCTGGGTCTCTTGGGAGGGAGAGGTTCAGGGGATAGAAATCACCGAAACAAAGCTCGGCTTCGGGGTGCACCCGTGGGTAGTGCATTCGTGGGTACTGGTTTACCCTCTCCAGGAGCGGGTTTCCACGCTGAGCTAACGGGTCTCGGGCACCAGGTCTGCAGTGGGCATCCTCTATGCACACCCGCATCTGGTCCAGAGAGCAAGAGAAGTCTCAGGCTGGGTCCTTTACTCCACCGGGCAAGGGGCGTGGAAAACTCAGAACACCCCCCCGCCCCCCGGTTGATCGTGAGCTAAAGCCGGCCTGGTTGCGAGCCAAGACTTGGGGATTATTTATTTATTTTTCCGCCATTGTAATTATTGGTGATATCAGCTTACCCATCGCGGCCTCCCCTACCAGCTCCAGGGTTGTCACTGCCCGCTTGCTACCCGCCCCTCCAGTCCGCTGCAGGTTGGAAGCGGCACCCTACAGGCCTGCGCGCGCTCCCCCTCCTGGTGAACCTTGTCTTCCGGCTGGGTGTGAGGGAGCAGGCCGGGAGGAGCCTAGTAGGCTTTAGCTAGCCTCGGCCAGGGGGACTGGGGACACTGGGCTCTCGGTTGGCCACTGTGAGCGGGGAGTAGGAACCCGGCACAGCCCCGCTGCTGCACTTGCACTCCTAACGCCCTGGTGCTCCCGGGTCTGCTCCGCCAGCACTGCTGTCACCTTCAGGTTGCCTCGGAGCCTCAAAGGGGGGCGGTGTGAAGTCTCCTGGCTTCCCAGAACCTGGGTTCCAAGGGGGCACCGTTCGCTGCAGGAATCTGGTACCCGCAGGTAGGCCATCCGGAGCGGATTCTGGTCTGATGGTCGAGGAGACAGGAAATTGTGCGCAGGATGATGATGGAGAAGGTGGACCAAGCTGGTGTCTTTGCGTTCTCAACAGTCCTCAGCAAAACTGTTCTGTTCTGCGTCTCAGTTGTTTTCTATACAGAATATTGATTATACTGTTTGTGACATGTGGACAGCTTTATTGAGATTTTATAAGATGTCTAGTTCTCTACTGAACGTGATACTTAGGCATGTCGACACGAAAAGCACATAACTTGAATATAACTCAGGGGATGAATATTGGCTTTGCAATAGGTATGTTTATTTGATAGAACTGTCCATTTCAATGACTTTCACAAATCATTTCTCTAGTGCTGTCCTGAAAGTTTGGGGTTGCTACTGCTTGGGGGATACTGTGAATAAATTGAGGAATTGAACTGTATTCCTGCAATCGTTCTCATTACCAAGTCTTAATATGTTAATCAAAATGAGGGGGAAACAATTACAATAATGTCTGGTGCAATGTAGGCACCTAAAAAGTATTTGTTGGACTAAGCTTCTACAAAGGCTAGGCCCTGGGATACAATTGTCAGGACAACTAGACTTTCAGGAGACAGCCGTTTGTACACACACACACACACACACACACACACACACACACACACACACACAAGTAAAATCATGTTCTGGAAAGAAAGGTTCCACTGTATGAACAGGAAACCTGGCTTGGTTGGAACATCCAAGTGGCATTTGAGTATACCTTTAGAAGGTGGGTGAGAATGAATAGTAAGAGGGTGGGGGCTAGAAGACAGATTTCAGAAAACCAAAAAGTACTGTGGAAGGACAGAGGAGGGTATGTGGGGTAAGGTGGCTCTAAAGAGATAGATTTCAGACCAGTTAAGGAGTTAGCCTTTTGCTCCAAGAGCTGAAGGCTTTAGGTAGGGAAGTTCTATTAGACATATGTGTAGCCGATTATATTATCTGCTCTCTATGTAGGGGTTAGGGTAGAAAGGATAGCTCAAAGGGTGGGTGGCATGGACTTATAAACATAGAGATGGAAGGAGATACAAATCTCGACATCTGCAGGCTAAGTGATGGACAATCAGCCCTTCATACCCCAATTTTTCCTGAGACTACGATTGCAGCTTATTAGAATGATCTATGTCTGTAATTGTTTTGTTTCCAGCAATTGTGCTCTCTTCATTTTAATAAAGCAGGCTCTTAGTAAAGTCCTGAGGATACCAAAGCAGAAGCCTTTCTGAGTTTAACTGCGGAGGGGCACAGATGTGGATCAGTCATGGTGTGGAAATAAAAACATTAGCATGGGTTCTGGGTCATTTTGTTATCATTTTCTGTGAAATACCTTCTGATACTTCATAACTTTTTCTGCAATATATTTTACTTGTGTCACCAAACCTATAAATATACATATTTTCAGGGATATTCACATAAAACAGTTGTTCAAAGGAAGAAATATTAATACTTTTCATTTTCAGGGACAACCTATGTAAAATATATCTTCCGGTAGATTGCATTTATTTATTTATTTTTTAAGATAGAATGAGACCAAAGAGATTGTTCTTGTTCAGTGACTATTGCTTAAAGCAAACAAACCAAAAACAGATGGCCACATGTTTTATTAATCGAGTGCTGTGTTCTTAATCACCTTCATGGTCTAGCAAGTTCAGTCATATCTTTCATTCTTAAGTGAGGCTGTTTCCCTTGCCTATTTTGTTTATTTAGTTTTGGTTATTTGAGCTAGGGTCCTGCCCAGTGTGGCTGGCTTAGAACTAGCTATGCAATTTAGTCTAGACTCAATCTTGAAGCAGCCTCTTGTTTCTGCCTCTTGAGTCCTGGGATTATAGAAATGGGCTACCACATTCAATTTTGCCCACACTTTTTTTTTTCCTTTCTGTAGGTTCCAAATGAGCATAAAATCACCAAACTGTGATATATATTGCTGTTCCCATAGTCAAAATTTTATTTGCCTAGAGGAAGGTAGTGATGGCAGGGTAGAGTTAAGTGTCAGTTTTTGATCTACAAAGGGCAGTGCCTGGGGGTGTGTGATGCACTGACTCAGTAACCTCTGTCCACTGCCCCAGCTGACCATCTGTTATCTGTTATTCTTCCTCACCCAACCACAGACACATTTGTGCCCCTCCACCACACAGCTTTTAAAGAAGGACATGAGGTGGTATAGAATATTATTTTAAGATGTGTTACATTTGTTTATGCTGTGGAACATTTGTTCAATGATGCAAAGATTTGTTGCCTTCTTTTATGTTGCAATTGTTTAATTCTATGAAGCTGTATTACTTTGCTTGTCTAAAACACCTGTGGGTCTAATAAAGAGCTGAATGGTCAATAGTGAGGTAGGAGAAAGGATAGGTGGGGCTGGCAGGAAGAGAGAATAAATAGAAGGAGAAATCTGGGAGGAAAGGAAGAAGGAGCAAGAGAACAAGGAGAGGAGGATGCTAGGGGCTATCCACACAGCCACACAGCCACACAGCTACACAGCCAGCCATGGAGTAACAGTGAAAGTAAGATTTACAGAAGTAAGAAAAGGAAAAGCCCCAGAGACAAAAGGTAGATGGGATAATTTAAAGTTAAGAAAAGCTGGTTAAGAAACAAGCCAAGCTAAGGCTGGACATTTATAATTAAGAATAAGCCTCTGTGTGTGATTTATTTGGGAGCTGGGTGGTGGGCCCCCAAAAGAGCTAAAAGCAAAAAAGTAAAGAAAACAACCAACAATGAGAATCACAGCTAGGAAGTTGGAAATCAGAACTTGTAGAAATCCAATCATCAGAGAAAACCAGCATTGTCTGCAAACCTCATGCATCATGCTTCCCTTTGCATCTTCTTGCACTATCACCATCACACCACAAAACGAAGAAAAAGGAGAAAGCTCAGACACTATCTGTAGACACATTAAGACTTCTTTACTAAAAAGTGTTCTCAGTGAAACCATGGCAGGTACCACTTTGGTGATAATGTACCTCTGTCCTGTGAGCCACTGTTAACTGCAAATGAGAAAAAAGCCTGCTTGAAGTTGTGAAGCGAAGTCATGTCTTATAGAAGGGGAAGCTTACTTGGCACAGACGGAGTCTCCTTCCTAGGAGTGTATTTCCTTAAATTCCATTAATGGTGTTCGTGACCTTTACCCCTTTCATTCAGGAGATGCTGGAGGGTCCTCTGTTCTTCATCATATCTGTTTCTTAGAGACTCAGCCAGGCTTGTACCATTTAATACTTGTGTGATGGCTATTGAGCAAATCATAATCTGTGGTTATTTTCATTTCTAGTGTTTACCATAAGCAAATGAGAAGATATTTCAGTAGTAAAAAGTCACAATGACCCCTATGGATGGATTTAATCTTTCATGCACTGCTTGGTCACTGGAGCCTGGAAAAGCCTGTCTTGCTCCACAAGACACCTACCTTTGATTTCCTATGATGCTGTGCCTCACTAGGGGCTTGTTCCTTTGTAAGGCTGTAGCTTCTTTGAATGCCCTCAATGGCTATTTGAACTTTACTATTTTCTTCCTCAGAGGAATCAGATTAGACTTGAAGCCCAGTTTTCCTTGGGAATGATCAGAAGTTAGTGAGAGTAACTTTAAATTGTAAATTTTATTTGTTGGACATGATCATTATCATCATGTATGTTTTATCCCTATATACATTTTTTATCATCTGGTCAGTGTACTACTTTAGACAGTATTACTTAGATTTAATTCATATGCCATACAATCCACTAACTACAATGTACACTTCAGTGGCATTTTAGAATATTCTCCAAGTTAGACCTTTACTATGTTCTTGTGTTAGTTATGGATATCTTCATTATTTCAAAGAAAAGGCTTATCATGCTGAACCTTCCATCCCAAGGCAACTGCTAAAGGTACACTCTGCTTTGTAGACTTGCTGCTCCTGGAGGTTTTGTGTAAATTTAACTCTTGAGGGATCAGTTCTTTTGTGACTGGCTTTTTCATTAGCATAATGTTTCCAAAGTCCATTTATCTTGTATCAGGACCAGTAGTTCTTTTTATTGCAAAGTAGTGTTTCACCAGATGGATGTGCCACCTTCACCCATTAGTCAATTACGAGGCTTTGGGTTGTTTTCACTTTTTGTCATTATGAGTAATGCTGCTATTCAGGGGCATGGTTTAATGTTTACCATCTGTATCGAGAGGGAAATTTTCAGACTACACAGTAAGTGTTGAAATGTATGAATAACTATTAGGTAAGCTCATCAGACCATTTTATATCTCTAATAGTGGCATATGAGGGATCTGATTTTCCACACACTTCCCAACATTCACTGTTGCCTGTGTCTTTTTATTATAGCCATTTTGGTGGGTATGAGTTGGTAAACCATTGTGGTTTTGATTTGTGTTTCCATAGCAACTAATGATAATGAGCTTCTTTTCATGAACTCATTGTTCATTTCTGTAATGTCTTTACAGATGTGACTTTCCCCTTGTAACTGGGTTATTTGTATTTCATTCTCATATTTTGCTTTAAGCTCGTGTGTGTGTGTGTGTGTGTGTGTGTGTGTGTGTGTGTGTGCAAGTGCACATGCATGTGTGTACATGTGTGTGGAGGTCAGAGGTCAACATTGACTGTGTTCCACATTACTCTATCTTATTTTTTAAAACAAGGTCCCTCACTGTACCAGAGCCTCACTGATTTGGTTAGACTGTTGGCCAGCAAACCCTGGGGATACTCCTGCCTCTTTTTACCCAGAGCTGGCATTATGGGTCAGCCAGCTTTTTATTTATTTATTTTTTAATGTGGGTGCTGAAAATCCAACTCAGGTCCTCATTTTTGCATGGCAAGCACTTAACCAACTAAGCTGTATTCCCCATCCCCTAAGCTAATCATTAATATAAGATAGATGGTTAGTCATAACTCAGGCTGTATGGTCATAAAATCAATTTGCATTGAGTGCAGGTATATGAAACATACTCATTATAAAGTTTATTGCCATTCATCATGCCTGCTGGATAGCCAAACAATCTTTCCCTTCTGTCTTTTCTTAGGATCCCATCTGTCAATTCTGAAGCTTTTATAGAATGCTGTGAAAATTTGCCAAAGTTTTCAGAAAAAGTTTTTCAAAAGTGAGAGGGTTGTGACTTCTTCCTAGGAACAGAGATATCTGCTGTTGCTTTCAATGCCTAACGTTGCAGAAGCTGGAAGATCCACTGATTCTGGACATGGTGAGCACAAATCTGAGAACAAGTCCCCAGAAGAGGATCTCCAAGGTGCTGTACAATCTTTTTGCTCAAGTGCCTCAGGAGCAGTCGTGGGCCCCAGAGGAGATGGTCATTATCCTTCAAGTTGTCCAGTGACTCATACTAGGGAAAAAATTTATGCCATATGTTCAGATTATGCCTTCCTCAACCAGGCAACCTCAATCTACAAAACTCCCAACCCAGCCCGCTCTTCTTGCCTCCCTGATAATACCTCGATTTCTGCTGAAAATAGTTCAAGATACATTGGTATCCCAACTAGTACATCAGAAATAATCTATAATGAAGAAAATAGCTTGGAAAACTTATCCACCAGCCTGGGCAAGCTACCTCTTGCATGGGAAATTGATAAATCTGAATTTGATGGGGTGACCACAAATTTGAAACACAAATCAGGTAAGAAAGAGCTATGAAGTTCACAAGTGAAAACAATGCCAAGTATTTCTAAATCTTGCAGTGAAATATTTTTTTGTTGCTGAACAAGTAGCATCGCTAACCATCCTGTCTGTCATTGCAGTTTTTTTTTTTTCTTTTTTTTGAGTAACCCTGGGCATAGTTAGTCCCTGAATGTGTTGCCCATGGAAACTTCCAACATTATGTGTGCATTTTTGGAGCATTATAAAATGTAAGTATTAAAGATAAGTACATAATAGCTCAGAAAAGGCTAATTAATACTGTTATTTTGTAGCTTTGCAGGAACATGCTCATATTTTCTAACATATTAAGACACTTCTGTTTTGAAAATTTTTCAATGTAAAAAGAACATATGTTTTTATCAAAGTCTTGAAATTTTTTTTGTAGCTACCATATTTTAAAGTCCATTTTATTTCTCACATGTCTGTATGTATGTTTCTAAGGACTTGTTCACATTTCTTTCCATTCACTACTTGTTCCAAATGTTAAAAGGAGATTCTGTTTGACATCTCCTTCCCTCCCTTTCAGTGATAGCTCTAAAACTTCCTGATGGTAGGGAAGTTCTTTCTTCAGTCAGACCTGGTATTGATGTATTTTTATGAAGCCAAACTTAAGAAGTACTTGTCTTAAATTGGTTGATAATATGAACAGGGCCATAAAGCATTCAAATTGCTTTTAAATGTTAGATAACAGTGAACCTATAAATATAGAATTCTTTGTCATACCAAAATTTTAGCAGGATTACATAAGAATTAAATATATAATCAAACATTCTGTATCTAAGATTTAGTGTATATTTCTATATTATACTATTAAATATTACTATTTTATACTATTATATATTGTATGTAATACAGATAGAGGTATAAATAAGAATGGTTATATAAGATATGGAAATACATATTCATTACTATTACTGAAATATGAACAGAAATTCTAAAGCACCAGGAATAAAAGCAAACATCATCTTTTAGGATCTTCTTTAAAGAATGACAACAGTAGGGGCTAAAGAGATGGTTTAGAGATTAAGAGCACTGGCTGCTTTTCCGGAGGTCCTAGGTTCAACTCCCAGCACCCACATGGCAGCTCACAACTGTCTGTAACTACAATTCCAGGGGATCTGATACCCTCACAGAGACATTGATGGGACAAAACACCAATGCACATAAAAAAAATAAAAAATTATATAAAAAATGACAACAGTAAAATTTGAGCACCCAGAAAGTCCTCTATCTACGCAGAATAGGCTGTGTATGAACAGTGTAGGAGGATGGCATCACTCAGGGTGCCGTGTACACCCTTGCACTGGAGTGATCTTCAGATATTAATGCTTTTTCACTTTCCTTGAGTTAACAGGAATGCCAGGATTAAATGAACTAGGTTCTGCTATTCAAATTGTATAGGTGAAGAAATTGAGGCTTAGATGGGATAAATCTGCCCAAAGTTGCATAGCTATATGGAACTAGGATTTTTATTTTGTTTCTAGTCACTCTGATGGTTTTTATAAAACCTCTACTTCTGTTTGTGCATTTTGAAATCAGTTGTTCCAGAGATTGTTGTGTAAATCTGTAATCCTCAGGGGACTTACATGCTTTGTTGGTGCCTGTATTTATGTACAATATATCTTTTTTTTGTAATATTTTGATTTAGGGTTTATAATTAGTGTTATGCAGGTGTCTTGAAACAAGCTGGGGAGTGCTTTCTCCTGTTTTCTGTGAGTTTGTAGTGGGATATAAAACTTTCTAACTGTAATTATGGAATTGCCTTATTGATAATTTTGTTGTCCCATTTGGGAGCCTGAGAGTGTACTTTCCCTCTAGAATTTGCAGGGCCTTTAGTGATGACTCATTCTTCACTCCTGGTCCCTTTTGCCCAACCTGAACCCCTAGGTGACCCAGCAACACTTACAGTTGCTGGTCACTGGAGTGGGGAATGAGTATTAGTTGCCTTGCTGTGTATTATTTAAGTGTGGTTTCTTTTCTGGCTTTTCCTTAAAATGTGCCACATTTCCAGAAGTCTCCAGAGTTCCATAATAGCACCTGTCATTGCAGTTATTGCCTAGGTAAAGACAGCTTCTTGGTGTCCTCTACTCTCCACTGTTGAGATTTTTAAAGTGTGATTTGAAGTTCTGTTACTAGGAAAACTCATATGTGTAATCTTTATGCTTTTTTCAAGAATTGACCCTCTTTAGCCAGGCATGGTGGCACTTGTTTGTAATTCCAACACTCTGGAGGCTGAAGCAGAAGGATCGTGAGTTTGAAGATAGCTTGGGATACATAGTGAGTTCCAGGCTAATCCAGGACACATGGCATGACCTTCCAGAAAAATATTCCTTTTAATAATATGGCATGTGTTTCAGGACTGTCTTTTATGAAAACTGCTTTGATATTGACCTGATTGTCCCAGCTTTCTTTTGATTGATATTTGTTGGTACATCCTCTTCCATTCTTTACTTTTAGATTTAGAAGTTACATTGATTTACAGCTTCTGTTTCTTACTTGCAGGGCCTTGGTATCTTCATTTATTACTAGAGCATTTTATCTATATTATCTAGTACAGTTCATACTTCAAATTCTTTGCAGATTTCAAAATCTGGGTTAGGTCAAAGTTCGACTTAACTTTTCCTTAAGAGCGAATTGTTTCTTAGTTTTCTCACACACTATATCATTTTGGATTGTGTCCTGGATGTCCTGTTGTATCAACTCTGGTATATTACCCATCAAGCAAGCAAGCAAATCTAGCAACCTCTCTCTCCTCTCTCCCTTCTCCCTCCTTTCTTCCCTCCCTTCCCATCTGTGTGTGTGTCACTGTCTGTTTTTTTTTATCTCTCTCTGTGTCACTCTCTGTCTTTCTGCCTCTCTCTGTCTCTTTGTCTCTTTCTGATTGAACTGAAATTGCCAGTTCTGTCTTTTAAAGACAGTTCTGTAGCTAGTTTTCCTGCCTTGCTCACAGTCAGGACAAATCTTTGTCACCTGCCACTCCCACAGCCGCTCAGACCCAACAAAGTAAACACAGAGACTTATATTGCTTACAAACTGTATGGCCGTGACAGGCTTCTTGTTAACTGTTCTTATAGCTTAAATTAATCCATTTTCATAAATCTATACCTTGCCACGTGGCTGGTGGCTTACCAGCGTCTTCACATGCTGCTGGTCATGGCGGCGGCTGGCAGTGTCTCTCTGCCTCAGCCTTCCACTTCCCAGAATTCTCCTCTCTCCTTGTCCCACCTACTTCCTGCCTGGCCACTGGCCAATCAGTGTTTTATTTATTGACAAATCAGAGCAATTTGACATACAGACCATCCCACAGCACAGTTCTGTTCTTGGACTGGGCCATTATCCCTGACTGTCTTGCTTGGGGTTTACTCTGTGCATGTGGTGGTCCAGGTCTTAGGACAAGGTTTGGTCTACATTTATACACAGAATTTGGGCCTCTATTTCTTTGATAACTTTCCTGTTTTCAGCTTCCTTTCAGCCTCATTTGGTGATGATTGCCCAGAGCTCTGTCTTGTGCTTCTGTAAGGAAAACAATGGTGGATCTTCCTTCCTTTGCTGTCCCCATCCCTTCTCCATTTCCTGGAGAGAGAGTGGTCTGGCTCTGTATGCCAGCCTGGCCTGTAATTCTTTTCATTTAAGTTTATTTATTTTATTTTTACTTGATGTATATGGGTGTTTTGCCTGCATGATGTCTGTGCCCTATGCGTGTGCCTGATACTTTCAGAGGCCAGAAGAGCATGGTGAATCCTGGAATTAGAGTTATAGATGGTTGTTAGCCACCACATGGGACTGAACCGAGGTCCTCTTCAAGAGCAGCCAGTGCTCTTAACTGTTGAACCAGCTCTCCAGGCTCTGACCTATAATTCTTAATCTTCCTGCTTCAATATTTTTGAGTACTGGGATTACAGGTGGGTGTAGTTACACACTGCTCTGGATTTTCATTTATTTTCTTTCTTCATACTTTTCTCTAAATTCCAGGGTAGTTGATTGTAGTGGGAGAGGGCTATATGGGTGTAGGGTTGGGAAGAAAGGATAGGATTATGGTACAGAGCAGTGAATCAAGGTCATTTTGTATGTTATGCTTTAGCTA
Organism: Peromyscus maniculatus bairdii; assembly: GCF_049852395.1. NCBI lineage: Eukaryota > Metazoa > Chordata > Mammalia > Rodentia > Cricetidae > Peromyscus > Peromyscus maniculatus. The sequence goes on along the minus strand of NC_134864.1, from coordinate 68,133,373 downwards.
CTACTTTGACATTGCTTTCTTTCTGCAAGTTCAGTGAAACATTGGCTCTAGAACCAAATCTCCTTGTGGCGGTATGGAGATCTCTTACTTGCAATGTGTATGCTCATTTACCCGTTGAAGATTCACAACACACACACACACACACACACACACACACACCCCAAAAGCAGCACAGGGACAGACTCACAGAAGCCATTGAGGAAAGAATGACAGGGCAGTCTTTACTCATTGAGTCACAGACTTGGTGTTTCATTAGCCTCACAAGTTTGAGTGCCTGCCAAAATTACCAAGGGAATTAAGTCATCAAGAGGCAGAGGAGGGAGTCCCAAGGAAAGTCACTTTTCTGTCTTCTCTCTGAGATTCATTTTAACCAATGAGAGAATCTGGCCCAGTGAGATTTAGTTCACATTTGCAAGTGGTTGTTAAGCTCGGAAACATTTTGTATATTCTGTGTCTGTGAAGACACAGAAAGAATAATTAAACAGGAGGGGAAATTGTGTTTTGATATAGTGTTCATTGTATAATGGTTTACAGATATCCCTTGTGTGGCAGTATTTCTTGAGTCCCAGCTGGTTATAGGAGCTACATGGTTATTGTGTATGGTACTGAAATAGATCTCCTGCTGTGAGTCTGTAAACATGTATTATGTCTACATAATCTGTTTGATAACACAAAAATAAAATATTGGCCTCAATTAATTTTCATATGAGATTTATTTTATTTAAAATAGGTGATGTCAGGAAGATATTAATGCATCTGAGTATAGCTGAAAGGAATGTTAACATTTTAACAAAATCAGTCTTGGTTATGATTAATATTTTAATATATATACTGTTTTGAGTGGATAAAATATCAACATGGTTCTGAAATAAATAAATGTGTCAAAATTAAACAAGGTAAACTCTCTTTCTCACTTTTGTCTCTTTTGTCCATTTTCCATATCTCTCCCTCCCCAGTAGGCAGTCATTCATGTCTTTGGGAAGATTGTGTGTGTGTGTGTGTGTGTGTGTGTGTGTGTGTGAGAGAGAGAGAGAGAGAGAGAGAGAGAGAGAGAGAGAGAGAGAGAGAGAGAGAGAGAGAGAGAGAGAGAGAGGACACCATGTTTTGCATTCTGGTTACTAGTGCATTTTAATAATGTAACACATTGGACAGAATGTCATCACAGCAGATCCAGTATCTTAATAGAATTATGTTAATGTGCGTTTTCTTGTTTTATAGAAAGAATTCATTTTCAGGAAAGTGGTCTAGTTTAATTCTTTCCTGTTAGTAACTTGTAGATATGACTAAAGACTTTTGGCCTGGTTATTACCATCTCTAAGACACTAGCTCTGGACTTGGATACAATCTTGATAGGAAATACCATTCCTGGTGGTTCAAATTATTTTTAATTTGCTTCTTGCTTTCTTTCTAGTGAAGAGGACTATTCTAGAAAGCACAGGAATTACTTCAAGATGTTTGCAAATACCATTTTCAGAATGCATAGCAGTTTCTCTCTAATTCTGTTGTACCTTCTGGTGTGGTGGTTTAATTCATCTGAGAATTTTCCTGTTATATTCCTTTGTACTGTAGGCAATACAAAGAAACAAATTTCTAAGAAAAAAACTTCAGATAAAAAAGGGCGGCATCAGAGGGAGTGTCCCCAGCATTCTCCTCTTGAAGATGTTAAACAGCGAAAAGTGTTAGATCTCAGACGATGGTATGTGGCCATGCCAGTTTTTATTTCTATTCTTAAAAATATATAATTTGACATTATTTTGCCAGGTATAAGTTAATAATTTGCATTCATTATGAATGCCTTTAGTTCTAAGATTGTATCTAAATACTTTAAGTATATCTCAGATTTTAGAAGTAGACTAATGGAGCTGGGCCAGTATTTTCTAGACTCACCTGGCCATCAGTCTCATTTTGTGAATCCTCCTAATGGTAAGCTACTTTGGATGATACTTAAATTTTGATATAGTTGTTTGCCTGGTTGTTCTTTGTTGAAGAATTTTCAAGGAAGTGACTGATACCTTATTTTACATCCAATTATTTAAGTATGCATTTCTAAAAATGGCTTTTTAGCTTGGAGTAATTACTGCCACACCTAATAAAATTAGCAATATTTCTTTTGCGTATAAATTCCAGACTAAATTAACATTTTCTAGAATGTTCTAAAAGTTACCCATATATGTGCTTGCTTGTCATGGTCCATTAGTCTCTGTCTCGGTCTGGGGGATTTTGTGTTTTCCTTTTAAATCCTGTGACAGTTCTGCTCTGGGGCTCCCTGCCCTTGGGTTCATGTGGACATAGTGGGTGATAAAGGAATGTTCTTTGGTCTGAGTAGAAGAATCTGTGAACCTCTTGACACAATGGAACAGTGATTTGCTTTCTTTCTCCAGTATTTCAGAAGTTACAAATGATCCTGTACCCATGCCAGCTGGGCATTCACATAGAAATTTGAGTAGTTGGTATCAGAATTTATATAACAATAATTCCTTTCTTGGTTTGAATAAGATGTGCTTTAGTAGGTTGCTAGCCATAATGTAGTTCTTCTTGATAAAATAGATGATTTTTACTGTCATGTATTCTTGTGTTTAATAAGTAGGAAATATTTTAAACAAATAATGATCTTACACTGCATTAAAATTTGCCTTAAATTGCCATTAAATTAAAATGATCACATTTTAAATCACTCATAAGATGTATACTTCTGTTTTGCATGTTTTGTATTCATTCAAGTGAAGAAACTGTTTAATTTCTTAGGTACTGCATAAGCCGGCCACAATACAAGACTTCATGTGGTATCTCCTCATTAATTTCTTGTTGGAATTTCTTATATAGCACAATGGGAGCTGGAAAGTAAGTATGCCAGGTTGTTGCTATCACCAAATTCCATCTTTGAAAGTAGTTTGAAGGAAACCTAGTGTGGTAGCACACGCCTTTAATCCCAGCACTTGGGAGGCAGAGGCAGGCAAATCTCTGTGAGTTTGAGTCTGGGATGGTCTACACAGTGAGTTTCAGGATAGCTAGGGCTACATAGACCCTGCCTCAAGAAGAAAAAAATAATTTAAGTTTTTGTTTTTTTTTATAATGGAAGACTCAGAGCAGATTTTTCAAAAACTGAGAAAAATGTACATATTGCTATAAGCCTTTCATCTTAAAATATTTGCATGTATTTTCAGTAAAATAAAAAATGAAAAATATTGCTAAAACTTTTTGCTAGCTAAACCTGTATATTAACACTGAGGCAGATTGTATTTGGTATGACTGGAACAATGAAATGAAAGGAAATATTTCTTTTGTAGTCTCCCACCTATTACCCAAGAAGATGCATTACATATTTTGGGCTTCCAACCCCCATTTGAAGATATTAGGTTTGGCCCTTTCACTGGAAATACAACACTCATGAGGTACGGAGCTGCCCCTTAGGGACAACAACTTATTTCTAATTTTATGAACTGATAATGCTGTAGTGTGTGTGGACAGTAAAAGATACTTTAGTACTGGGTCCCAGGCTCCCTTAGATATGCCATGTGTGGGCTGTGCTTGGGTTTCTGTACAATTAGAACAGTGCCCTTCCTTGTTATGAAACTATTGCTATGAGTAAATCATTTTCTTATTTTCAGATGGTTTAGACAAATTAATGACCACTTCCATGTAAAAGGATGTTCTTATGTTCTATATAAGCCCCATGGGAAGAATAAAACAGCTGGAGAAACTGGTAGGTAAAAATGAACACACACACACACACACACACACACACACACACACACACACACACACACGAGTCCAAGCTTTCAGATTAAGTACATCTCAGAAATTGGCTATATTGTTTCCTAGGACAACAAGTAAAATCTCAACAGTCTGATGTTTTTATACCTCTTTATCTAAGAGGAAAATCATGGTGGTAATATGTAGGGCACTTTAGAACTTTAAGGCATGTTATAAACACTGCTCTTGATACATTGTGTGTATTGTTTAGGACATTGTTCTGTATGTGTGTGCTTGACAGTAAAACTTCTAAGATAAAGCATGGAATTTGCAGTTCATTTTAAAACAGAGTGAAAGCATTTGAGGACTTTTGATGCTGGACTTTCATCAAATGATAACACAAAACTATAGGGTAACAAACTGTGAAGTGACAACACTATTGTAGAACAGTCTTGGTTTTAACAGACATATTGATGAGGTTCATCTTAATGATTATTTATTGTATAGTAGTTGAATTATTTGTATTGTTTAATGATTTTGACTTTTCAGTTGTCATAATAAACTTTGAATTTTGTGGAGCAGACAACTGTAAGGTACTGTTAAAGAAGAAACTTTTCTGACCCTCTTTGAAATTGAAGACTTTATTCAAGATTGTTGCAATGGGGTATTGTGATAAGGATTAAAGAATCGCCTCAACTTCAAAGATTTATTCCACTCTACAAATAAAAGAGTGGGGATATGTTAAAGGAAATTTAAACCAAAGTAAAAGAAATCAGAAGGACCCAGTGCCAGGCATCCTAACATATTCATCAGGAAACTGGACAAGAACATTTATATCCATCCAGTCATTGTACAAATAATTTATGAAGAACTAGAGGAACTAGAAATCATTGGAAAAACAACAAAAAAAAACCCACCACCCACTGCCTGGCAAGATGCAGTCATTTTCCAGTTGTGCTCAGTTGAAACCTGAGGATTCTGTGGGAGAGCCTTGGCAGGAAAGGGAGAGGGTGCAACAGGAATCCTCATTCCCTGTTTTGGCCACATCAGCTCTGCTTTAAGAATAAGTTTGCTGATCTTGAAATCATTAGAAGAATGTTATATACCTTGGAGAAAGAAGAAAAACATCCTATTATTAGAAATCATGTGTATAGATGCTATATGTCATATTTAATAATCCTACAAACATTATTCCACAGAAGAAAACCCACCTTATTGCTTCTGGAAAGCTAGGACATGGTAAAAGAGCGTTTACAGCAGACAAAATGATGTGAGTGCCAAGGAGAGCAAACTTTCTTATCCATCTCCTCTGCCCATGGAATCCCAGATATAATCTGGAGCATTAAAGTAGTTACAACAACACTAATGAAGTTTTGTATTACATTTATAATGAAAGTTCTTACCCCCCCCCCCCCCCCCCCCGCTTGTTCTGTTTTGTTTGAGACAGGGTTTCTCTCTGTAGCTGTGGCTGTCCTGGAACTTGCTTTGTAGATCAAGCTAGCCTTAAACTCACAGAAATTTACCTGCCTCTGCCTCCTGAGTGCTGAGATTAAAGGCACATGCCACCACTGCTGGCAAAAGCTCTTTTATTGAATATGTCTGGGATTTCAGGCATATTGTCTCAATGCCTTTTGTCCCAGCACTCAGGAGGTTCTGAGGCAACAGGATTACTCTGCATACAAGGCCAGCCTGGGACTTCATGTTTCAGGCTAACCTGAATTACAAAGTAAGACCTGGTCTATGACCATATCTCCCTGGATGAGCCTGCTCTTGTCTCATCTTAGAAGTTAAGCACTGTCTGGCCTGGTTAGTACTTGGGACACAGAGTGAGACTCTGTCTCAAGAAATACAGCAAATTATCAGAGCCTACACTACTCAGCGGTAGAGAGCTTGCCTGTCATGTCCAAAGGCTTCAAGTTCAACTCTCATAACTGAAACAATAGTTTCAGTTATCCGAGGAAGCTTCTCATTGTACATTTTTACAATTTAAAAAAAATTTCAATTTTTCTAAAGCAATGGCAATTATAGACATCTTTTACAATACTTGAGTATATGAAGAGTAAAGTTATACATTTTATCTTAATTCACTATCTGGAAGCTATGTAAAATCATGTTTGTTTATGGAAACAAAATGAAAGACTTCACTGAATTTATTTTTAAAAATTCTTCATCTAAACTACCCGTGGGTCAGTTTTTAAAGTGTGATTGAATACAACTCAAACCTATAGAATGGCTAATCATTATTAGTCTTTGTGAAGTAGGAATTTTAGTAGAGAGGACTTCTTGTCTGTCCTGATCTGCCAAGAAGCGAAAGTCTATGTGGCATGCCTTGATGGAACTTCAGAATAGAAGCCAGAAATGTTAACATGTACATAGGCAGAGCTCTGCCCCCCTCCTAGCCCATGTGAGGCAGTCAGGGAGCTCCTGCAGATACTGACTGGCAGTTCTTGGTGGTCAGCAGCTATTCAGTGCCCAGAAAGTCCATCACTGTGAGCATACTATGCAGGATTTCAGCTTTAATGAGCTATTTGTTAATGAATAATTTAATTTCTTCCAGGAATGCAAGTTAATGAAACCCCAGTTAATGGCTTTGAGTACTGAGTGCTGATAAAAATTTGTTTCTTATACTAATATTTTTGAAATCACTAGATAGCTATTACAGTGATGGGCAACAGATCAGGAGAAATAGTTGTTTTGGAACTTCAGCCTGACTGCAAAGCTGATGCCTTTGATCTGTGTAATGTATGTAGAAAGACAATTGTCTTAGTGAGGGTGTCTATTGCTCTGATGAAAACCATGACCAGAGCAACTTGGGGAGTATTTGGCTGGTGTGTCCGAATCACAGTCCATTGAGGGAAGCCAAGACAGGAACTCAAAAAGGGGAGGAACCTGGAGGCAGATGCTGATGTATAGGCCATGGAAGAATGCTGCTTACTGGCTTGCTCCTAATGCTCAGACTGCCTTTTAATAGAACCCAGAAGTAACAGCCCAAACTTAGCACCACCCACAATGGGCTGACCCCTCCCACATCAATCACTAATTTAAAAAAATATGTTCTACCTGCTTGCCTACAGCCAAAATTTATGGAGGCATTTCCTAAATCAAAGTTCCCTCCACTTGGATGACTATAGCTGTGTCAAATTGACATGAAACTAGCCAACACAATGATAATGTGTGTTTTTGTGTGGCAAGTGTGAGTGTTATTGTGTGGCAGGTGTGTATATGTATTTGTGTGTGTGTGTGCTTGCACACCATTATTGTAGCTTGTTTTTACTTGGAGTTTGTATTTATATGTATTAGTAAGTTTTAAGTTGGGATATACACTACATCCAGACATTAGGATGTCTATAATTGAATCTAATTTCAAGTTTCTTTTGTAAATCTTTTGTAGATTTAGTTTATATGTGTAGCGTTTAAAGACAGATGTGCTTTGCATAGGCATACTGATTTAGAAGCTTGTAGTGGCAGATGTCCATCACCAGAAAAGTTGAGACCATGATTTTGGGTTTTACATACTTATTGAATTTCTTAAACAACTTGGTGTATTCTTAGAAAGTTCTGGTAAGCAAGGACATGTTTCACTTGTTTTGCTACTGAGTTTATCTAAAATTAAAAGTAAATTCATTTATATTTTTATCCACATTGGTAGTTTCTCATCCCCTTACTGAAACTCAGAATGTCAGTGTGTTCAAAACTATGTACACTAGTCCTCTGTGTAAAATACAGACATTGCTTTATGGCCCTCAGTTTGCCTGGTTTTGTCTTTGTAGCTCCAGGGGCCTTGTCAAAGTTGACCCGAGGATTGAAAGATGAATCACTGGCTTATATCTATCATTGCCAAAATCATTATTTTTGTCCAATTGGCTTTGAAGCAACCCCTGTTAAAGCTAGTAAGGCATTCAGGTAAGCATTTCCATACTTAATAAGGGCACTTAACTAGGAAAATGTGTTGTACAAGGTGTTTTCAGGAATAAAAAAGATTCGCGTCTCTTAGAAACTGGGAATTTGGTAGTATGTTTTGTTCACATCGAGTGTACATATATTTTACAGGACTGAATGCACTTAGAAGCTGTTGCTCAGATACTATAAGAGAAAGCCATCTGAAGTACCACTTTTTTGACTATATACAGAGGTTCAGGGGAATTCACATGCTATCCCCTGTTACAGGATATTCAATCACACTGTGAATCCCAAGGTTGCATTATTTACTGGAAAAATCTGTTTCTAATTCTGGTGTGGCTCAGCCCTAGCACACACTTTTAATCCAAGAGCTTTCTGATTAAATAAAAACATTTCATAGGTGAAGAGGCGGAACAAGTAACCAGTTGACAGGATGTAAACCATAGAGAGTAAGGACTCAGGAGGATGGATTGGCACACAGGAAGTAGAAAGAAGGGACAATGAGTTGGAGATTTGTTGGAGAGGAGATGCTTCTGGAACAATGGGTCAGGAGGAAGGTCAGTTGAGTGTTTTCTCTGCCTCTCTGAGCTGGCAGTCTTTGACCCCACCATCTGGCTCCCCAGTCTTTATTGAAAAAAAAAATCAAATAATTGAGATTTTGTTTAAAAACAACAATTCCCAGTATCCTCACCATTGTCCTACATGCCCTATACCAAGAGTACACAACTGAGTACATTAAAAAGCACCTTCTGTACTCAATGTGAAGAACATGGAATTTGTCAGGGTTTGTCTCTTTTGTCACAAGGAAGGTTAGGACCAGTTTCATATCTAAACTTCATGGTTATATTTGCCTCTCCCTTTTCTTAATCTGGTTTCTGTTTCATGAACATGTTTTCATACACACACACACACACACACACACACACACACACACACACACACACACACACACTTCTGTCTCTTTGAAGGAGATATAGTCTAAACAAGGGTGCTGAGTTTGAATGTTACTCTTTCTTCTTAGCAAGCTCCTTCATGAGGGACCGACCAGAAAGCAGAGGTTATGGGTAAGAGCAGGTGAAAATGGAAGCCATGTATGACTGTCTCGCCCCACTGATTCACACTTGGCTTTGTGGGCTTGCTGACTGAGGAGGAGGAAGAGATGAGGTGGACCTTGGACGTTACCCTCTTCTGTGAGGGCCCAGAGTCTGGCTAGAGAATGTGGCTTGGTCTTTAGGATAGGAGGGTTTTTTGTTCTAGAGGCCATGGGTCCCAAATGTCCCACTCAAAGGTCCTTGGATGTGGCGCATCAGGGAACCTGAGCCAAGTGAACAGCTTGGCTGCTGCACTTCTTTCATGATTCCAACCTATGCCTTTACCTTCCTTCAGGTACCTACCAAATGTAAAACAGGCTTTTACTTTTACTGATTTGTTCTGTTAATAGCTGGAATTCTGCAGAGTGGTGGTGGCACACGCCTTTAATCCTAGCACCGGGGAAGGCAGAGCCAGGCAGATCTCTGTGAGTTGGAGGTCAGCCTGGTCTACAGAGGGAGATCCAGGACAGGCACCAAAACCACATAGAGAAACCCTGTCTTGAAAAATAAGATAGCTGGAGTTCTTCATAAATCAATGCTTGTTCCTATGACCCACATTAATTTTTTGTCTTAAAAATTATGCAAATTTCCAGGCTCCTTTTCAAACTTGAATTAGAATTTCCAGGGGTGGGACTGGAACATTGTTCAAAATCATCAGCTTCTACCTCCAGGCCATGATCACTTTAGGACTATATTTTTAGGATGCTGCTACAAACTTAGATGCATCCTGAAAAAAGGAGTAGCTGAAGAGAGCAGCTTAGGATGTTCTTCCTTTCTGGGCCAAGGGGGTAATATGCAAAAACACTTTTAACCCCCGATTTTGAATATGGAAGTTAACTAAGGCTTAAATCTAATTCAAGGATTTCTTGAATGGCCCAAACCAAAATGCTGGTATTCATTCTAAAATAACAAAAGCCATTTTTGAGTTTTAATGTTTTGGGGTTTTTGTTTGTTTGTTTTTTACCAATACATAATTGGATCAGCATACTTTGGGGAGTGAATGCCATTTATCAAGCTGACTGTGAATGTATATTTCTGTTTAGCAGGGGTCCTCTCTCACCACAGGAAGTGGAATATTGGATTTTAATTGGAGAGTCAAGTAGAAAACATCCTGCCATTCACTGTAAAAGGTATGTTTTAGTAGCTTTTATTTCCTTCACTGAAAGCCCAGATCAAAATTGTGTAACTAGATGCATGTAGATACATGTGCACATCTGTGTGGTCATTAGCCAGTCACAGTGCAACCCTGCCACAAAAATTTCTGCTATGTTTTATTTCTCTCTAGCCCCACAGCCACCCAGTTCTGCTTCCCATCACCATAGATGTACTTTTCTTATTTGGGAATTTTATGCAAATGAAATTCTATCCTTTTTTTGTCTTGCTTTTCCATTTAAGTAACATATTAAGAATTTTTTTCTAACTGGCCATGATAGTGCATTCCTTTAATCCTAGCAGAAGCAAAGCCAATCTGGTCTACAGAGAGAGTTCTAGGATAGCCAGAGCTACACAGAGAAACTCTGTCTTGAACAACATCAAAAATTTTTCTCTAAAAAATTTAGAATTGGGCCAGGGGGTGGTGGTGACGGTGGTGCACGCCTTTAATCCCAGCACTCAGGAGGCAGAGCCAGGCTGATCTCCACGAGTTTGGGGCCAGCCTGGGCTACAGAGTGAGTTCCAGAAAAGGTGCAAAGCTACACAGAGAAACCCTGTCTCAAAAAACCAAAATAATAATAATAATAATAATAAAATAAAAAATTTAGAATTGGATCATTTCTGCTAAAAATCCTGATGCATATTTGATAAAATAAAATCTTTAGGACTGGTGGGTATAGGTGCTTGTATGCAGACCTGATGATCTGAGTTTGATCCCTGGAATCCACAGGGTGGAAGGAGAGAACCAACTACTGATAGTCATTTTCCAAACTCCATACATCCACTAGAGCATGTACATGCCATGTGCCTGCCCACATTGCCCCTCCTCTTCCCTCTCTCTTTTTTCTTCCCATGACGCCCTCTACATATAGACTGACAGAATCTCTAGAATTCATGGTTTAGTTTAGGGAGAGTTGACATCATAATGGCATGGAATCTTATAAACTAACATCAAGGACTGTATCACTACATAATCAGAACTTTAATTTCCTTTAGCAGTGGTTTTGATTTTTCAATATAAACTCACACATGTCCTTTAAGTTGTCCTTCCTATTATAAATTGATTTAAAATTTTCATTTTTTAAGTTACTGCTGGTCATATAAAAAAAAACCCCAATTTCCTATTTAGTCCTTGATTTTCATGTTTTTAACAAATTCACTTATTATTTGTATAACTTTCTTTGATTTTTCTTTACAACCATTTTGTATTTTAGTAGAGACATGTTATTTTTTAATTCTTTCAGAAATTGAGCTAGACACACAGTGGCACATTAGTAAATGAGGCAAAAGGATCGTGTGAATCAAAGGGTTCAAGGCCAGCTTATACAACATATCCCACCCATGTCCCACCATAAGAAAATAAACTGACTTTATTATAATAGAAAGTGTGGCATGCCACTGCTTTAGCCTACAAGATATTATCTGGTATGTTGACATATAAGAATAGAAACCAATTATAAACTGAGAACATTGACAGGAATTGGATAACCACAACTGTCACAAAAAAAGAAGCTTTTAAAGGCTAGTAGGTGGAACAATGCTGACCTAAGAGAATAATCACCAATTACTGCTGTGGTATATTATGGTAACTTGCTTTTGGAAAAAGCTTTATTACAATGGTACTTTGGGCCTAAAGAAAACTGTTCCTTTTCTTACTATAGATGGGCAGATATTGTCACTGATCTAAACACTCAAAATCCAGAATTCTTAGATATCCGACATCTAGAGAGAGGGCTGCAGTTCCGGAAAACAAAGAAGGTAAGAACACCGCTACACTGGAAGCCACTTCCCAAATGACCAAAATGCAGTATTTTATTAATACTCTTAAAGTGGTAAATAACAGAAACCAAGTTCAAACTATGTGAATTAGTTTGAAAAGTAAGACTTATTTTAAGGCCCAGGAGGACAGTCATGGGAAATAACACTTAGTTCTGTAGTAATGGTAGAAGCCAAGTGGCTCAGAATATCTATCAGTCATTCTTATGTAGGCTATGTTGTGCTCACAATGCTTTATTTGAATATGCACTTCTAGCAGACTTTCAACTTATGACTTATTTTCAGTTCTAGCTTGAGACTTAACTGTCTTGGTTGAGTTTGATAGTCTTGGCCCAACTTGGATAAATTATTGTCACAAGGCAGAGCCATGTGTACAAACATGACTGCAGAAAGAAGTAGGCATCCTTTTTCTATAAACCTGTTGATAAAAGAATAAATGCAGCTGGGTGTGGTGGCACATGCATGTAATCTCAGTTCTTAGATAGGAGGATAATGATTTCCACGCCAGCCTGAGCTATAGATATTATGACTCAAAAATCTTTGTGTACACACACACACATATGTAGGGGAGGGAACAGGATGAGTTTTTAGGAGAGGAGAGGAGGGAAGGAAAGGAAAAAGACCACACATAGAGAAAAGAATAAGGCATGATCTTAAGTGTATGAGTTAGGTATATGAGGCCATGACTATGCTGAGTCTAGGCTGTGGAGAGGAGTGCTCTGGTCCCTAAGGAGTTTGTTATATTGTAAAGGCAGCTGTCAGGAAAAGTGAGTATGTTAGTGTGTTCTGATGAGTGCAGAATAGAAGTGTTTTCAGACATGTGAAAGAATAACAGCCTTACTCTAAGGGAGTCAATAAGGACCCCACAGACTTATACATATTTTCTCTCTATTGTCTTCATCTTTTTTGTCCTTCTCAGGTTGGAGGAAATTTGCATTGCATCATAGCATTCCAGAGACTCAGTTGGCAAAGATTTGGCTTTTGGAGCTTTCCATTTGGAACCATTAGACAAGAATCACAGCCTCCCACACATGCCCAGGGAATTGCCAAATCTGAGAGTGAAGACAATATCTCCAAGAAGCAGCATGGACGTCTAGGAAGGTCCTTTAGTGCTAGTTTCCACCAGGACTCAGCATGGAAGAAGATGTCTAGCATCCATGAGAGAAGGAACAGTGGCTACCACAGCTACAGTGATTACAATGGCAATGACTGACCATGCCAAGAACTGAACCACTGGTATCACCCATACAGCTGTTATGTACAGGACTGCATTAAGGCAGAAGCTGGTTTTATTAAGTCTATCAATAGGAACAGATCTTGTGGTACAAAGCATAACCTGTAGTTCTCCAGTAAATAAACTAACATAGTGTTACAACAGGTGGCTTCAAATATATAGGCAGATAAACACAGATTACTGCCCTTTTAAAGTTAAAAGTAGATAAGCAATCTGGACAAGGGGTTTCACAAAAACCAATAAAATCACAACTGCTTCAAAACAAAAATAGAAATGTATTTAACAGCATCAAAACTTGAACTACTAAAGCATGAAGTCATTTCTTGAAACTTGATCCCTAGTCATTTATTACAGATATTTCTAAGACCAATTTACAAGGCACTGTCTGCCCTTAAAAAATGGGGGCTGTTAAGTTCTAGCTTTTGTTCATGCTAAAGCTCATTTAAAATTATCTTTCCAGTCTAATTGTTCTTTCAATGCTAGCAGTGTCCACCTCACCTCTTAGCTTTCCTGAATAACTGTCTCAGGATCCTCAACAAAGAAACAGAAAAATACTCAAGAAACTGGCCTTTCTCCAGGTGCAGACAATGTCATACACAAGTTATGTATGACATTGATTCGATACTCTTGATCTGGCACATGACTGTGAAATAGTTACAAGAAGCATAGGTCTTGAATGATGTCTTCAGGCCTAGAACAAACCTTGTTTTAGAGATATAGCAAAAGAGTACTTGGAATCCAGAGTTTCTATATCCATGTAATATGTGCAGTAAGATCTGATATTTGGTCTCTTAATGGAGTCATGTGTTAACAACAGCACTGAAGACACACTGGCAATGTCCAGCTCACTCTGAGAACAACACTCTGTATTCTCAACTCTGAGCTGTCTCTTTTGTGAAACATCCAAACAATTCATTTGATTTTTTAGTGTGTTAAATATTTCAGAAGTGTGAATTCAATACCTGAGCTTCTCTTTAGCTGCTGTCATTTTTCTTTTGCTGCCAATGTATGACTCACAGATTTCTAAGATCTTGTTTCTTCATGTAATAGGCTCATTCCAGGACTCAAATCAGTAACTTGGTGACTACAAGGTGCTGAGTATGTTGGAACCATATTGCAATACACCTCAAGGGGAGATTTCAGATTTTTATTTTTCAAAAAAATTCATTTTTTTCTCTTGAATTTTATATCCATTTACCCACTCATACATGTCTAGCCTACAGAAAGGGATATATATTACAAAATGGTCATATTTCTGAAGAGATTATTTAGCTTGAAATGCAAAGGACTGAAAGATTTGTAGGTTATTGGTTTTGTTACTTCATACTGGAACTTTTAAAATGTTTTCATCAAATAAAGTTTTGTTTTCTACTTTTAATTATGTGAGTGTTAATGAGTCTGTGTTTTAGTTGGGCCATATCCTTGTATCTGTGTGAAGCATATGATAATTTGTCAATTCCATGTAACTAGTAGTATAAGAAACATCTTGCAATTTTTTATAGTAAGTGAAACAGCGTAGAAGGTGATGACTGTTCCATACTTGCTATTTCTTAAGTTCCTGGGTACTATTTCTCTACTTCACAATGGAATAGAAAATTTCTCATATTAGTTTTAACAACATGAGGTTGCAATTTTTGTGGATCAAGTGTTTTCAATATAAGCTTTTTTTTTTTAAATAGTTCAGTTGAGTATTTCAAAGAAATGGATTTGAAGAACCTAGAGGAAAGGATACAAATGAAAAATAAAATATAAACCTTAGGAACAAAGTGAGAACTGGAAAACAGGAAAAGTTTATTTCTTGCACACTGATTATATGCTTTATAAAAACACTGACACATAGCCACTTAAAACTTCAGCTTACGCATTTGGAAGTTACTTAGAGCACAGTAATGTTTGGAGAGTTTTTTCAGGGTATGTAGGTAAGAGTTCCTTCATGCTTCTCCTTGCAAACTAATAATATTCCTGCCCTGATTTCTTAGTCAACCCTTAGGAATCTTCATAGGTCTAATGAAGGATAATGATTGGCTCTGAAATTGCTATTGTCTCACTTGTGAGATTATGTACTCTTTGATAGTTTTTTTTTTTTGAGAACAAATATGCTACTATGTATAGTATTTAGAATAGTTGTTGGACGATAGGAAAGCTATATTAAGTGTTAAAATTATTATTTTGAATATGTTTTAATTGAGTACGTTAGAGCCCATTAGACCTTGAAAAGAGCAAATACCTTTTATGTCAAATATACACTCCTTGGTTGCTATTCTTTCAAAAGCATTTCACATTCAAAATGTATTCCTCTGGCTTTCAAAGCATGCCTAATACTCAAATGGGCACACTGGCTCTTTGTTCTTATCCAGCTTTCAAAAATTAAAACCTAGTAACTATTCCTCTGTCCACTACTACACCAGTTACAGTGCTATATCCCATCACATCAAGCTGGTGTAGCAACTATAATGTATCCCCACGTTGCTTTGTTCCAGATATGTAACTTCCAAATGTGTAAGCTAAAGTTTTAAGTGGTGATGTGTCAGTGTTTTTATAGAGCATATGATCAGTGTGCAAAAAATAAACTTTTCCTGTTTTCCACATTGCTTTGTTCCAGACATGGGATGAGTTCAGGCGACTGCTCCAAGATCTATAATATTTTTTAACCCAGTTTCATTTTTAGCATTTCTACTCTGCCAGTCTTCCACTTAATAAAATAGTAATAATAATAATAATACCCCTAATTTTAATGCCATCACTTATTAGGTGTTTCATATAAAAACTCAGATTTACCCCCAAGAAGCTGGTGGTACTGACATGTGCCAGTTAAAAAGGAGGCTCTCACTGGCGAAGAAACTTCCCTAGGGTTATAGAGAATCTGGATTTGCTAGAATTGTCATAACAAATTACCAGAAACTGGATTTCTTAAAAACAAGTTTCTTTCCTCACAGTTCTGTAGATCAAGACAGGGTCTTGGCAAGTTTGATTTCTTGTCTTGTAGACTTGTAGGTTTTCACCCATTTTGTACCATATGGTCTTTGTTTGTGGCACTCTTGGAGTTTGTGTTCCGACTTCCTCTTATAAGGATAGCAGTCACACTGGATTAGAAGCTACTGATAGTCTCTGTGTGTCTGTAGGGAGAAAGGAATCAAATCCATGGACTCAAACATGTTAGCATGTTTGTGATCTATCATTAACCATGGCTGTGTTAGACACAGGAATGGTTTTTCTAAGTTTTGGTTCCTGTACTCTTTTGGCCCTTAATGGCCTCATTGTTTAAGAAAATTATTTTCTAAAAATCACTCTGGATACAAGCACATTTTGAAGTACTTGGAATTATGTATTCAATATGTGAATTTTGAATTCAACATGAATTCTGTCCTGAATACATGGTAATTCTATGGTCCAGATAAGATTTGAACTAACATCTGCCTGACCTATAATAGAAATATTTTTCACAGGATGCAAAATGCCCCGGAGAACATCAGACAGGAGACTCAAGAGGTCATTTAGGCAACATTTATGAACTCTGCTATGTGCTACAAGTAACAGGTGTAAAAGTTATCAAGATTGATACTGATTTCAGCAAATTTATAGTCTACTGTTGGAGGTGATAGAAACTAAACAGGCAATTATATTGCCCTCAATAGAATACAATTATACAAAATGCAAAACTCCATAATTTTACACATTTAGGAAATACTAAAAATCCAGTGGAAAATAAGCCGAGACAAGCCAAGGAAATATGGCTACTACCAACCATCTGTTTGGACATAGATATATTTTGTTAACATATCTGATTCCTGATAAGGCTTCTGCTGCAAATGGTTCTTGTAAGAAATTATCTGCTTCTATCTATCCTTTTTTTCTTAGACAAGGCCTATGTAGGTTTTGAACTTGTGATATCCCTACCTGTCTCCCAGATGTTTATGACACTGGCTATCTGTCCTTTCATACCAAGATTATTACTGAGTTTGAATGTAATTTCAATATTGCACATCAAATGTAAGCAACTGTATTCTAAGTGCTATGCACTTTGTACACATGATCTCTGATTCATAAAATCGTGCTTATAGATGACAGAACCGAACCTACTCTGCCCAAAGTCATTTGGGGCCACAAACTGTGGAATTAGAAGTTTCAGGTGCTGGGGGTAATTCAATGGTAAGTACTGCGTTGTACTGACACCTAGTTACTGCATGTTGTCGTGCAAATACTTACCTTTAAAAACAAGGAAACATTTATCTTTCTGTTCTTTTCTAGTCTAACCCAATACTTAGCATCAAGTCTGCAAAGCTGGAGGGACAATGTTGAACCTGAAACTGAAAACGCACAAAGGGGATCTCACTTCACTAAGAAAGCCAACGTGCAAATATCTTTATGGCTAACAGACAAAAGAACAGAAGTACTGAATTAACACTTGGCTGTAACCCTTCACTGACATCCTTGGTGCTCTGGCGCAGGATTTATACGTCACGCGTCAATGCTGTACTGCCAACTTTCGCATTCACTTAGACGGAAGCCGAGAGGTTTCAGTTCGTGTGGGTTTACAGGTCCTCGGGAGGTAGCAAGCTCAACAGGAGGGACGTTTGCCTGCTTGTGTCGCCCGCGCCGTTGCTCACTTCGCTTAAACGTGCCAACATTTGGGCTGAAGAGTCCCTGCTCCTCCCACCTCCGCTCCGTTTAAGTTGTGCTTTTCTTCTTGAAGGCCAGGTCCTCGCCGGAAGTGCCTCTGCGCGGTGTTTATCTTTTTCCGGCCCGCGACGCGGCGAGTTCCGGCTGGGGAGAGGTGGGCTCTGCGTGAGAGGAACAGCACGGTTTGCTTGCGGCTGGCGCGTCCTTGTCTAACTTGAAGCAAGGGGCCTGCGAGGCCAGCCCAGCGCGCCTGCGCCATGGGAGTCCAGGGGCTGTGGAAGCTGCTGGAGTGCTCCGGCCGCCGGGTCAGCCCCGAGTCGCTGGAGGGCAAGGTGTTGGCCGTGGGTATCCTTAACGCAGCGCGAGAGGCGGGACAGGCGGCGCCCGGATAGCTAGGCTTTCTGGGAGACCCGGAGTCGGGCGTTACTTAGGTGTTTGCCTATCCAGCTTGCAGCCCTTCTCTACTCATTTTAGGACCACTTTATGTCTCCTGTGCTTCAATTCTCACTGCAGAGTAGGTGCACAGCTGCCTTGGAGAATAAGGATATTTAAATGATAAAGCTGGAATAACGTCGGGCTCTATAGCGCTGTCAATTTTAGAAGTTACTTTGTGTGGGAAGTCAGCGTGGAGAGAACAAGGTTGAGAATTCCGATCTCCCGTTTTTTTGCATCGTTAACTCGTTTTTTTGAAATACAAAATAAATATGTATAGTGAATTAGTTTCCTTCAGCTCCTGTAATGGTTTTGTGTCACTGGAGTTCTATTGTTTTTTCCCACTTTGAAAATGTGATACTAGTTTTGAAGTTTTCATTTGTCTGTTCCATGACCCCCTTTACAAGTGCCTCTTTTATTTCAGAAGCTGGAGGTAAAAGAGGCACTTACACCATTTTCTTAATGATAAGTGGAAAGACTTGTAAATAATTGCTGGGTACGTGTGTCGTGCGTGCGTGTGTGTGCCTGTGTGTGTGTGTCTGTGTAAGAGGGGGCATGCCAAGTCATTCTGTAAAGTATAGCAAAGAAGCCATTATCTGATAAGTCAGTTCTTTACTGTGTGCCCAGCTTATAATTAATGGAGAACATGTAATATTGGAAATATAACGTTTTATGTCAAATGCACCAATGACAAAAATTTAAAAAATAGTTTTACAAGTTTTTACCCAAAGAGCTTTGTAAAGCACATGCACTGTGTCGCACTCTAGTGGTTTTTCGGTATCACTGCAGTTTAAGGATTTCGGAATTATATGTGAATGAAAGGACAGTTTGCAGTGAGGAGATTCTTAAATTCTCATCAAGGGTTTCAGCTTACACTGGTAGAGCGCTTTCTTAGGATGTGTGAGGCACCAGAGTTCCATCCCCATCATTGAGAAAACATACTGTCAAGGATTTAGGTTATTTTCTGTTCTAGCCTCTATAAAGAATTAGGAAGTTCAGCATCCTAACATTCAGATATGTCAGACAAAAAGTAAGCTATGTAGATTACCTGTAAATGACTGAGTCCCATTTAGGGTGTGAAGTTATTTTTGTGAGGTTATTAAGCTTTTCTGAAAGAATGGGTCATTTATCTAAAGAAAATTGAGAAAGATTCTGCATACAATCATGTGTCATGTCATAATCTGATTACTTCTGCAATTTTCTGTATTTCATCATGAGCATTCTAATATCTGAAAATTTGGTGTCATTGTTTTGTTTACTCATAAAGAACCATGATTTATCTCAGGTTTGTAATTTCCATACTTTTCCAAATAAATTATGTTTTGGACCACATGGATAGCTGTGTGTCTAATTTAAACAGTTTATGTCTGTGTTAAAAGTTAAGAAATAACAGTTCAGTTTTTTTTTTCCATTACAGACCTTATCTGTTAATGCATTACTTGTATTAGGGAGCTAATACCCTCTCTGATATGGATTAATTTAGTCTGTAGTCACCTAGGACTAAGTCACTTCAGGACTAAGGAGAATTTCCTTTTGTTCTCAAATGTTATTGGGTCTTGAAGTTTCAACTCTAAAGCAAGTTTTGGCTTTGCTTCAGACTTAAAGTTCTAGCCCTTGGAGAATTTAATTTTGTTCCATGTTGTGTTGAAGTTTGACAAATCAAATTGTGTAAATACTTTCAGCCTGTCTGATTTTATGTGTTTTTTCACTAGAAATTTCATGTTGGGATTTTTCAACCTTCCATGAGAAGTGGTAAGCCATAGCTAATTTACATGTGGAAAGGAATCACCTCCGTGTGATTTATTGTTTCCGGAATAA
Source organism: Peromyscus maniculatus bairdii (assembly GCF_049852395.1). NCBI lineage: Eukaryota > Metazoa > Chordata > Mammalia > Rodentia > Cricetidae > Peromyscus > Peromyscus maniculatus. Next base: position 68,113,657 of record NC_134864.1, on the reverse strand, counting down.
GAGGTTTAATCTTTTCTCAGGCTATAGGTCCTAGACTCATAGATAGGAAAGTTAAGAGCTATTTTAACTCTGAAATTGGGTTTTCTCAATTTTAAAGTCAAAAGTGATGTGCTGTGTAGAAACTTCTTTAGCCCTATATGGCAGTACAGCAAGCAGAAACAGATCAAGCTGAGGCAGTTCTCCAGAGAAATACAGAACATGGGGAACTCTTCCTCTAAGGTGTATCTGGGACCTGATCACTTATGTCTGAGACATGCCATCCTTGTCATCTCCTTTCATGTGGGCTGTTGTAACTTAGTTAAAACTACTTTCTTTGTAGTTGATTCTCTACATCTCTCCTAAGGTCTTAAGTCAAGTTATGGAAACTGCTTAGATGTGTATATTGTACCTCATACATCACCTTCCACCCCCCATCACACCACATTATATAGAAGTGACTTTTGCCCTAGGCCATTTGTATTTGCTACTCTTTTTTCTCCCCAGGTTTCTCCCTGTACCTTTTGTTCATGCCAGCCCTACTCTTGAGATGGGTCTTTTGTTACCAAAGTGCCAAATTCTCAGCCACTCTTCTCTCCTATTATTTCTTGGCACTTAATGAATGTGTCAATTATTTTATTGTCTTTTGTCCTGTAAGAATGTGTGCATCCTCAAACAAGGAGGTGTATCCGTCTTGTTCACAAAGGTATTGTTTGATTTATCTCTCTGGTATCGAGGACTCTGGGGGTCCAGCCCCTCCATAGTCCCCTCGCAGGGTCTGGGAAGAATCTACAACCAGCTGATAATTAATCTTTGATGGAAAGAAATGAATCTATGTACACGAAACTCCTTAGTCCATATACTTTATTATTCTGTGACAGTTATAAGCTTATATTCTGCTCTCATATTTAGGTCATCTTTAGCCTGATTTCTCTCTACACATATCTGCGATCCCCTCTAAGTACTATCTTAATTCCTTCATCTAGTTCTGCCCCTTCTAGGTTCTCATCCATCTTGTTCCTTCCCATATCATTTCCTCTCCCATCTCCTCTCTCATCTGGCTCTTCCTCATCTTCCATCTCGTTCCTCTAGTACTCTGCTGTAGCCCTTCAATCTACTTCTTCCCCATCTCAGTTTGTTCCTCTTACCCATCTAGTTCTTCCATTCTCTTCTCTTCTCTCTGTCCTCTACTTTACAGTTATATATCTCCCCAAAATCACAATCCTCCCCTCCACCCAGGACACTCAGCCTGAACTTCCTCAGGCAGTGATTGTCCGCTATCAGGATCAAATGGAGGGTTGATAAGAATTACAAAGAGGGGCACTAGTTGTTAATTACCATTTGTGACCCAAAGGGGAAGTGACTAATGAATTAACTAAAGGCTAAATATAGGTAATATCTAAGAAGAGGGATCTTACGTGCACAACTATAATCTTAAATGTGTTTGGTAAAAGATGTTAAAAATCTATAAGTTGCTAGGTCAATGGGAGAAAATAAAACTGTCTTCTTTTTTCCTGTGGCTCCTATCTGTCCAAGCTGTCTGCCGTTTTTCTGCAGGGTGGGGGAAAGTGTGCTCAGTCTCTAGGCAACCTGTGTACAGCTAGATGCCTCTGGTGATAGTTAAAGGGAGATCTGGAACTGGAGGTAAGGTTTGGGAAAGGAGGAAGTTAAGCTTAATTAGCACATCCACCAGGCCTTCTCAAACAGGTAGCCTGGATGCTTAAGTCTGTTCTTAGAGAGTACAGAGGTATCTCTGATAAGGTACTTTCCTCCATCCGGTGATGGACCTGGCCGGATGCTACCAATAATGATAATTATAGGGAGGCTTGAACTGGGAGTTCTGGCTGAGCATAGCTGTTAGCACAGAAGGTTATCTAAAAATTCCTAGAAGTGGTTAGGTAAGTAGTTAGAGGTCTGTAAAGTTAGTAAGGCTGTAAGAAAGGAGGGGTCTGAGCTAAATTGTGTAAAGCTATTACTTAATGTCTACCTGACCGAGGCGGTGTCCCCTTGTGGAATTTACCTTAAGTCAGGAGACTCGCCTGTGGGTTGTTATCACTGTTAATCCTCGGAAATTGGGTGACCACCTGGGTGATGTCTCCTTTAGTCCTTGAAAGTGGCTAGGGGAGATATCTGATTCCAGAGAAAGCCTTTCTTGAGGCTGTTCTCCAAATGCCTGGAATGTGTATGTCTAGAGAGTGATCAGTCCACATTGTTAGCCCTTCTTAGGGAAAATTAATTGGGAAAACTATGAAGGCACACATGATTTTCATAACAGAATACAGCTGATATATAACAAGCCAAGTAACACCAAAAACTCCTTGGGATTTGGCTTCCTCTGGAGGAATTCCCTGATTCCTCCAGGTAGTGACTTTGCCATAACCAGCTGAGTTCTTATGATATTCCTGCGGCCCGCAGCACTCTAGGGCCTTGGATATGCTTGGTACAAAGGAGCACTCTAGAATATAGAGATAAATATACTAATACCCTTTTTTGTCAACTTGGCATGGCAGTCATCTAGAGTCATCTGAGTGGAGGGAACTTCAAATGAGAAAATATCTCCATAAAGTTATGCAAGACTAGCCAGTGGTGGTGGTGTACACTTTTAATTCTAGCACTTGGGAGGCAGAGGCAGGCAGATCTCTTGAGTTCAAAGCCAGCCTGGACTACAGAGTGAGTTCCAGGAGAGCCAGGGCTACACAGAGAAACTCTGTCTGAACTCCCCTTTCCCCAAAAGAAAAAGATTAGACAAGACTGAAGGGCATTTTCTTAATTAGTGATTAATGGGAGAGGACCCAGCCTATTGTGGGGTAGGTGGTCCTGGGTTGCAGGTTGAGCAAGCCATAAGGAACGAGCCAGTAAGCAGACCCTTTCGTGTCCTCTGCATCAGCTCTTCCCTCCAGGTTCCTACCCTGTTTCAGTTACTGCCCTGACTTCCCTCAGTGATGGACTGTGAAGTGGAAGCATAAGCCAAATATAGCCTTTCCTCCCCAATTTGCTTTTGGTCATAGTGTTTTATCACAGTAGTAGAAACCCAAATTAAGGCAATGGCATATTGCCGTAGTACATAAATTTTACTAGTAACTTTGGTGGTAGTGAATGATAGACAATGTACATTAATTTTAAAATGTCCAATTTTTAAAAAATAATGCACACTCCAATATGTTAGACCTTATGGAGGGAGTATATTGTGAACAGAAGCAGTTTACACAAACAAGGTTGCCCTTAGGCTTGGTGTTCCCCTACTGGATGGTATACTCCATAAGGTACAAACTTTTGCTCAATGTTAGATGCCCATATTTCTGGCATATAGTAATACATCTCTTAGAGGTGTATATCTGGAAGTGTTAATTGAGGCCAGAAAAATGTCACATAGTTTGAGACTCAGTAGGACACAGTGAGGTTGGCATGGGAGAAGTAGATGTAGTTAGATGGTAGGAAGGAGCTGAGTGGTTTCTAATGTTAGGAGTGTAGTAGTGTAAAATGTGACAGAGATGGGCACAGGCCAGATCCTTTATAGATTTTGAAACATCAAAAGGCTCTTGTTAAAAGATTTATTGGCAAACCTCAGTGTACTTCCAGGTATAGCAAACCTGCAGCCTACAGGCCACATGTACGTGTAGTAGCTGATAAGTATGGCCAAACACAAAATCTTAAAATTATTTAAAACATTTTGAAAGTGTTTTTTATATATTTTTTTGTAACTTGATTGCACAGGTCTTAGGCATGAACTTTGTAGATAATAACATAGAGGTATAATATTAAAGGTTGGATGTGCCTGCAAGGGAGTACTGGTAGGGTCTGATACTGGTTGGATGAGGAGGATACAAGAACTGATACCCAGAACTCAGGCCCACATGAAATAGTGATTCACTGAGGTGGGGCTCAGTGGAGAAGGCATGGCATTTGAATTTGAATTTGAAATGACTTCAAGCAGTCAGGTAGATTTCAGCCAGGGTTTCTAGGACAGAGTGCTGCTCTAGTCTTGGAGACACATGTGCTGGGTGTAGTGGGTTGTTTGAGGTCGTCTCTGCAAGTGGTGCATATTGGAGGGAAGGAAAGATCATGGCAGAAAAGCTCTCTAATGGTGAATTACAGGAACTAGCAAAGAGCAAGAAATCCAGCAGGCTGGTTCATGCTTGGGAACAAATGCAAAGTACATCAAAAGGGGGGGGGGCATCTTTAAAAAAGGTTCAGAAAGTGAGAAAACTACAAGAAGAAAAACATAATGACATGTTTTAGCAGAGATAGCTACCCTTAATATGGTTGGTGTCAGTTTTTCTGCATTTGACATACTACTTGGATTATAAAGAGAATTACACTGTTTAGTTTTTATAACCTACTAACTTTCCTCAAGTAATGTTTTATAATTATTTTTAATCACTGGACATGTTTTGAACCCCTTTGTAAGAACATGCTATACTAGGAACAGGAACTCAGCCTCTTGTAATTGAGTTTTAAGCACTGACCCATGGCAAAGCTTTCGAACCTTTTTATATTTTCATTGTTATATTCAAGCATTCTTATATCTTATTGTAAATCCATGATGATTTCTTGAGGATAAACATGTTGCGAGTTATTTGTTTGCTTTGTCCCCCCAAACTGCCAATAAACTGAATCTTGATTCAGAGGATGGAGTCAATGCTCAGCCAACCAGAATAAACCTTAAGAGTTTTTTGACTGACTCAGATTGGGAGAGAGGGACACAGGGAGAAGAGAGGAGGGGGCTTAGGAGTTTCGAGGACTTATTTTGGATCCTGGAAAAGCAGAGAGGAGGGTTAGATGGGCTTTTCTCCATCACTTTTTTAATCTACCAGGTTCATACCCTACTATCTGACTTCTGAGTTTTTATTAATAAGAGAATAATTTAGATACTTGTTACATAAATGTATGGAAATGGAATTCTTTTTTTTTTTTTTTTTTTTTTTTTGGTTTTTCGAGACAGGGTTTCTCTGTGTAGCTTTGCGCCTTTCCTGGAACTTACTTGGTAGCCCAGGCTGGCCTCGAACTCACAGAGATCCGCCTGCCTCTGCCTCCCGAGTGCTGGGATTAAAGGCGTGCGCCACCACCGCCCAGCGGAAATGGAATTCTTAAGACAATACAATTTTTAACTTTTTTTTTTCTATGAATTTTCAAGTTGTCCTCTCGAAACTTGGGATAGTTTGCTAACATTCTTTGTAGAACATTAGCTTTTTGTTCGTTTTGTTTTGTTTTTAGACAGAACCTTACTTGTTCTGTAGTCTAGACTGGCCTGTAACCCACAATCCTCCTGAGTCGTGGGGTTACAGTTGTGTGTTGCTACATTTGCTTAGCTTGTTTGTTGTAGCAGTGTTCATAACTGAAGCCAGGGTTTTGTGCATACTATGTAAGTACTCTGCTCTGTCTCCAGGCTTAGTAGGAGGACTTTCTTTTCAAAAAAGACATTTTCATTATAAAGTCCTTTTTAAAATTTTTGTTTTTAGTTAGTATTCAAAATAGTAGGTTTCTTTGACATATTCATACATGTATATCATTGTACTTTGTTTATAATTACCCTTCCCCATCCCTTTTCCCACTGTCTACCCATCCTTCCCTCTCATGCTTCCCTTCAGCTTCCATATCATTGCACATGCACGCGCGTGCGTATGTGTGTGTGTGTGTGTGTGTGTGTGTGTGTGTGTGTGTGTACTCATGTGAAATGTTAAATTTGAATTTGGCATCTAAAGAAGCTGTCTTCGCCATTAGACTTTTGGAGGGGTGGCTCTGCCTGTGATTTTAATGGTCAGGGTGTGGAAAGCAGTAAGGAGCAAAAGAAAGACTTTTGGGTAGATTCCATCATGGCCAGGTGTCTTTCAACATCACACAAGTGGTGATGTATGTTTAATGTTCTCTGTTTGTTGGAATCATGTCTTGGATATTGAAATTTTAAATTTTTTTGGTGGGGGGGGAGGAGGTTTTGAGACAGGGTTTCTTTCTTTTTTCTTTTTTTAATTTTATGTGCATTGGTATTTTGCCAGTGTGTGTGTCTGTGTGAGGGTGTCAGATCCCCGGAACTGGAGTTACAGACAGTTAGGAGCTGCCATGTAGGTGCTAGGACTTGAACCTGGATCCTCTGGAAGAACAGCCAGTGCTCCTAACCGCTGAGCCATCTCTCCAGCCCTGGATATTGAAATTTTGAGGATGAAGTTGGAAATCCCAAACTGTTTTCCTTTACTGGCTCTCCCAGATATTAGCATTTGGCTAAACCAAGCACTTAAAGGAGTCCGAGATCGCCATGGGAATATGGTTGAAAATGCTCATCTTCTCACATTGTTCCACCGGCTCTGCAAACTCTTGTTTTTTCGTATTCGCCCTATTTTTGTATTTGATGGAGATGCCCCACTGCTAAAGAAACAGACCTTGGTAAATATCATCTTACTTTATTTTCTTTTTAGACACCGTTAGCAATTTTTTGCTTCCCCTTCCTCCTTCCAAACCCTCTTATATATTCCTCCCCAATTGCCTTCAAATTCATGGCCTCCTCCCCCCCCATTATTATTGTATGCATGTATGCATATCTATTCCTAACTGTAACAACCTGTTCACTCTGTATAAGGCTATCTGTATTTTTGTTGTTTTTTGTTTGGTTGTTTTGTTTTTTGTTTTTTGAGACAGGGTTTCTCTGTGTAGCTTTGCACCTTTCCTGGAACTCCCTTTGGAGACCAGGCTGGCCTCAAACTCACAGAGATCCTCCTGCCTCTGCCTCCCGAGTGCTGGGATTAAAGGCGTGCGCCACCACCGCCCAGCGTTTGTTTGGTTTTTTGAGTCAGGGGTTCTCTGTGGTAGTAGCCCTGGCTGTTCTAGAACTCATTCTGTAGACCAGACTGTCCTTGAACTCAGAGATCCATTTGCTTTTGCTAGGGATTAAAAGTGTGTGCCACCACTGCCCAGTTTGTATGTATGTTTTCTTTTTCTTTTTTCTTTTTTTTCCCGAGACAGGGTTTCTCTGTGTAGTTTTGGTGCCTGTCCTGGATCTCGCTCTGTAGACCAGGCTGGCCTCCAATACACAGAGATCTGCCTGGCTCTGCCTCCCAAGTGCTGGGATTAAAGGCGTGCACCACCACCGCTCAGCATATGTATGTTTTCAATGAGCAGTTTTGACATGTAATCAATTTAATTTCAATTGTTTTTAAAACTTTATCTTCAACAATTTTGTTTGTTCATTTTTGTTTTTTTTCTCTTTTCTTTTTTGAGACAGGGTCCCTCTATGTAGCCCCAGCTGGCCTGGAACTCCATATATATAATCAGGCTTGCCTTGAACTCACAGAGACTTGACTTTGCCTCCTGAGTGATGGGATTAAAGGTGTGCAACACTACGCCAGACTTGTAACAGTTTATCCTTTAAAAAACTTATATATGTAATGATCATATTTACCTATTAAATAAAACTACAATTCTGCCGGGCGGTGGTGGTGCACGCCTTTAATCCCAGCACGTGGGAGGCAGAGGCAGGCGGATCTCTGTGAGTTCGAGGCCGGCCTGGGCTACCAAGTGAGTTCCAGGAAAGGTGCAAAGCTATACAGAGAAACTCTGTCTTGAAAAACCAAAAAAAAAAAAAAAAAAACAACAACAACAACAACAAAAAAGAACTACAATTCTTACAATAGTTTCTCTAGAGTATCTGTTTAGGTGGTCCACAGTTTGGCTGGCTGGTCTACTATTCGTCATTGTGGAGCCCCTACTCAAGAGATCCCTCCTTGAGAGTGTGATCGAGTGTCCTTGGTGACAGGGAAACACAACAAATAAGCAAGCAAACAAACAACCTGCTTTCGGAATAACACCAACAAAACTGCACTGGTCTGGGCTATCTTCTAGAATGCCTTCTTCAAGGCAGCACTGTCTCAGCAAAATTGTCTACTTAGCTTGATATTTATTAGAATATCTTTCTATATGTGCTAAGGACTTCTAACATAGTGTTGAATTTGGAGGGACAGAGGTACATTACAAATAATACATTTCTTGAAATAGTATCAAATTGACTTTGTAACAATTTGTATAAAGTTTTAGATTCTTGGTGGTATTGAAGTTTATTTACAAGGAACTGACTATAAGCTAATAACTTCCCAGATATGCTATATAGGTGATCTACAGGCAAGTGCTCTGTGTGTCCTGTGCAACACAGAACCTGATTGATGCTTATTGAATAAGATGCTTATTGACAGCAGTGAGGAGGAAGAACTAGAACAGCTGTTGTCCCTAAATTCAGATGAGGAAATGTTTTAGTAGACCAGCACCTGAGGTGAAATCCTATGCTTCCTTTTAACAGGCAAAGAGAAGGCAGAAGAAGGATTCTGCATCCATTGACTCTAGAAGAACCACAGAGAAGCTTCTGAAAACCTTTCTGAAGAGACAGGCTCTGCAAACTGCCTTCAGAAGGAAAAGGCAAGAGCACTGTGCTGTGGACACTCACTGTTCTCTCCTTGTCTCTAAGGAAGAGTCAGGAGAGGTGTGAGTGGATAGAATCAGACTTGGGAGTGTGGAATTGTGGCTAATGTGAAAGAAAAGCTATCATATTGCTTCCTCTTTTAATTAACTAATTTACTGATTTGCTTTTTTTTTTTTTAAGAGTTGCAGGGAATGGAACACAGGGCCTCACATGTGCTGGACAGGTGCCCTACTGTGGGGTTCATTGCAGCCTGACTTTTTACTTTGATAGACCGATTCCTAATTTTAGCTGAGGCTGTGGCAAAGGCTCTGAGGAGCCCTAGCGAGTTCCCCTTTCCCTTCACATGGTTCTTAGTTGTGACGACCATAGCTTTGGGGAGGTGCAGGCCTGGAGAAGACAGCCAGATGAAGAGGAGGCAACCACTGCCCTTGAGCAGGGTTTGTGCAACCCATGGGAGGAGATGATTGACTAAAAATGCATTTTGTGTTGGGTGGTGGTGGTGGTGGTGGCGGCGGCGGCGGCGGCGGCGGCGGCGGCGGCGGCGGCGGCGGCAGGCAGGCAGGCAGGCGGGCGGGCGGGCGGCGCACACCTTTAATACCAGCACTTGGGAGGCAGAGCCAGGAGGATCTCTGTGAGTTGGAGGCCAGCCTGGTCTCAGAGCAAGATCCAGGATAGCACCAAACTACACAGTGAAACCCTGTCTCGAAAAACCAAAAAAAAAAAAAAAAAAAAAAAAAAAAAAAAAACATTTCGTAAGATTTTGTTAAAAACTATATGTGCTTTTCAGAAATGAAGCTCTACCCAGTCTTACTCAAGTTCAGAGAAAGGATGACATCTATGTTTTGCCACCTTTACAAGAGGAAGAAAAGCACAGGTAAATGTTTGTCTATTAAGGAGCACCACTTCAGGGGCTGGGGCGGTGGCTCAGTTAGTCAAGGGCTTGCCCCTCAGGTATGAGAACCCGAATTCTGTCTGTCACACCCACATAAAAAGCTGGGCAACTGGCAGCAAATGCCTGTCATCTCAGCATTGAGGAAATGTCGGGGCTTCCTTGACCAATAATTTATAGGGAGTTATCACATACCTGGCACTGAGAGTTTCATTTAATATCTCCATCTTCTAGGATCTGTATATATCTATGCAGAATATCTGTGTTCAAACTCCTTTTTAAAAAATAGTATATATTTAAACTAACTTACAAAGTACTGGGTTTTCATATGAATTTTTGTATATACTTTTGGTTATCTCACACCTGTCCTGACCTCTCCCCTTACTCTACTCCTGCGCATGCTTAAACCTTTAACTGTCAGCATCCCATTTCTTTGTGTGCATTGTTGGCATCACCGCCTCCTCTCAGAAATCTCAGTGGCACGAGACTTACTTCTGTCTCATCCTTGTCTCATGCTTTTGCCTCAACTACCCACTCCCAGCACAGTCTGCTTTGTCCTCTACAACCTATTTAAAGCCAAGTTCTGATATTGTCATTTTCTTTTTTACAAAACCTCATAATATATTTTTCTGTATTTTTTTAAAATGACAGATTCTCAATATGTATCTTAGTCTGGCCTGGAACTTGCTCTGTAGTTCAAACTGACCTTGAACTTATAATCTTCCTGCTATAGCCTCATTAGTGCTGGGATTCCAGGCCTACATTACCATACCTGGCCTAGTTCGTCATTTCTTCAGGATAAACTTTCAGCCTTTTAATCACTCTTCTCCAACCTCATCCCCTGGTTTCTTCACTGTCATGGGCAGATTTTTCTTTCTTTGTTTCCAGATGACTGTAGAACTTCATGTACCTAGAACATTTCCTGGCCTGTACTTCCCTTATATCCTGCATTTGAGTCGTGTGTGTTTGTGTGTGTGTGTGTGTGTGTGTGTGTGTGTGTGTGTATGCAAATCCACCAATGTAATTGTAGGAGATTCTGGAAAGCTTCCATGACTGTCTGTATTAGTTCCTTTTCTATTGCTGTAATAAAACATCCTGATCAAGGCAACTGATAAAAGAAACTGTTTAATTGGGCATATGGTTCCAGAGGGTTAGAGTCTGTTGTTGCAGAGTAGCATGGCATGGCAGCAGGAACATCTGAGAACTCACATCTGGAACCCTAAGTGGACAGCGTAGAGAGCGCTAGAGATGGTGGGAGGATTTGAGGCGACATGCTTCCTCCCACAAGGCCACACCTCCTAATCCTTCCCAAATAGTTTCACCAGCTAGGTACCAAGTGTTCAAAGGTATGAGCCTATGAGGGTTAATCTTATTCAAACCACCGTACTGTCCAAAGTTTTTTAGGTGTCTTACTCCTTAACCTTTAGCAACCTTCTTTTCCTTGTGGAGGTTGTTAGGAGTTCTTAGTCAATTGCTTACTTATATATGTACCTCACCAGACAGTGAGATCTAGAGTCGTAGCCTTCCCATCCTACTCACTGTTACAGACCTTGAGCTCAAGAAGTGCATTTTAAGTATTTGTTAAAAAACATAGATGTTGAAAGTATTTTCTTGGCTACAGTTCAGAAGAGGAAGATGAAAAGCAGTGGCAAGCAAGAATGGATCAAAAGCAAGCTTTGCAGGTACTCACATAACATGGGAATTCAGAATGTGTTTCATTATTTGAAATGATGAAAATAAGTAATCCTTATGCGGTAGGATGGGTTTGTGAAAGTTTCCAATAAGAAGTAAAGATAGCTGCCCCTTTTACTGTGTGTGTTTCTTATTGCATGTCTGTGTATATAAGCACATGTATATGTTTATGTATATATGTAGATGTGAAATCCACGCACTTGTATATTGGATTTGGCATTATGTACGTCTTTCCATCTTCCTTTTTTGGGAGGAGGTTTTTTGTTTTTTGTTTTTGTTTTTTTCTGAGACAGTGTTTCTCTGTGTAGCTTTGGAGCCTGTCCTGGATCTTGATCTGTAGACTCCCAGAGATCTGCCTGGCTCTTCCTCCCGAGTACTGGATTAAAGGCATGTGTCACCATTGCCCAGGGGGCAGGTTTTGAGACAGGGTTTTTCTATGTAGTCCTAATTGTCCTGGACCTTACTGTTGTAGACCAGGGTGGTCTTGAACTCACAGAGTTCTGCCTGCCTCTGCCTCCTGAATGCTAGGATTAAAAAAAATTGTGAACTAGCATGTCCAGCTTCATTATGCATTTCTGTGTATCCAAAATAATCTGTTTTCTTTTAGAAACAACTGGCCACTCAAGAAGTAAATAGTAATACAGGCTTCTGTAGAATATAAGAACACTTTCTTGGGGCCAAGAATATAACTTGGTGATAGAGTGTTTGCTTTGTGTACATAAGGTCCTAGATTCAATCCCTAGTGCTACAAATAAATACAAAAATAACAGACTGTCTTTATGCTTATAAAAAACTTAACAAATTTTGGCATATTTTATACCATCCCCTGAGTAGGATGGATATGTATGCATATAGTTGTGTATATTCATTCCTATACAGATATTTTAATTATCTTTTGCAATGTAAAGCAGTGGTATAAAAGTAGCCATTTTTATCATCCTCTGCCATGATTCTTGGGGTTGATAAGTAAAGAGAGGTGCTTGTCTCTTGGAGTCTTCCATGTAGATGCTGTCAGAATGTTGCTTGGACTGAAGTCACTTCATGGGCTCCCTCGGTTGCTTGTCTGGTGGTTGACTCTGGCTATTAGCTAGACTTCAGTGAGGCTAGTGGCTACAATTTCTTGTAGCCTCCATGTGGCCTGTGCTATTCCCTAGCACTGGGGCTGTTCCAAGGGGAAGCATCCAAAGGGAGATCCTAGGCAGAAACCATACTGCCTTGCTTTGGAAGTTGTATAGTTTCCTTTCCACCACATTCTTGGCTACATGTTTTCAGGGCAGTGCCTATAAGGAAAGAATGTCAACAAGAGAGTAAAAGACTCTGCTCACATGGTAAAGCTATCACCATGTCAGTGAGGCTGCCTTTAAACATTGAAGTTGCCTCAGTCTCTCAAATGTTGGAATTATAGTATAAAGCACTACTCCTGGCTTCTTAACAAGATTTTTAAAAAGATTTATTTACTTTTTCCTTCTTTGTTTTTTAAATGTGTATGGGTGTTTTTCCTGCATGTATATCTGCACCAGATTCATGCAGAGTCTATGGAGGTCAGAAGAGGGTGTCAGATTCCTTGCAACAGATATTTGTGAACCGTCATGTGAGGTGCTAGAAATCGAACCTAGGTACTTTAGAAGAGCAGCTATTGCTCTTAATCACTGAGCCATCTCCTAAGATCCCATTGTACAGTTTTTTGAATGAACATTTTTCTCAAGCTTATTAAGGTACTAGATAATATTCTTTGACTCCCAAAGTCTATTGTTTTGATATGTCTGATAGAAGACTTTTAAGCTAAAACTCCAGGTTCTTTCATCTTCCTGAGGCTGTGCATTATCTGTGCATCAGACATTATCAGGTGGTGGTGGTTAAAATTAAGAATCTTACAGTCAGGATTCAGTGTTCACAGGCTGTGTGATGTAAACAAGTTAATTTCCTTTTATTTTAATCTTTGGTTTTTTTTTTAAACTTATTTTTATCTTATGTGAACTGGTGTTTTGCCTGTGTCTATGTCTATGTGAGGATGTCAGATCCCCTGGAACTGGAGTTACAAACAGTCTTAAGCTGCCATGTGGGTGCTGGGAATTGAACCCAGGTCTTCTGGAAGAGCAGCCAGTGCTCTTAACTGCTGAGCCATCTCTCCAGCCCCCAAATTAATTTCTTTAAGACATTATTTTCTTAAAAAAAAAATCTAATGTGACTATAAAAATGGTTCTTATCCACATTTCAGAACCCTTACACTTGTTTTTCCTCAGTTTGGGCTTCCCACTCTCATCAGGTTCTTGGTATTTTTAAAATCCCTGCCCAGGACATCTGTCTTGATAGGGTTTCTCCATCTACCATGTAAGATTTTGTCCCTTTTTGTTTCCCTGATTACTCGTGTCAGATCAGCCTGTTGGATGTTCTAACAGTTATCTTGCTTATTTATTTACTTGCTTACATGACTTACTCTACTCCTAAGATTAGGGCACTTATGTACACAGTCACCACAGTACCCAGAGTCTTAGAGCAGGGCCTTGGTAGTACATAGTGCCTGGTAAGTGATTTGCTTTGGAGTGAGTGAACAAATGAAGGGACTTATCTTTTTGTTCACTGTGATGCCTGTTGCAAAATGTATACTTCTGTGTGTAGATTATATAGAGCTGTATTTATGATATAAACACAGTGAATGTTTGTAACAATGAATAGATCTATATGGGTAAATATAAACTTAATGTTGTTAACATTTTACTTCCCACAGGAAGAATTCTTTCATAATCCTCATGCTATTGATATCGAGTCTGAGGATTTCAGCAGCCTGCCACTTGAAGTAAAGCATGAGATCTTGACTGACATGAAGGAGTTTACCAAGCGAAGACGAACACTGTTTGAAGCAATGCCAGAGGTAAAACAGCCAGCAGTGCACAATAGCACACCAATGCCTAGAATTGAACTTCAGCAAAGCTCAAAGAAGGGGAAAAAGAGGGATGGTACTTAGCGTCTAAGTCTCCACTTTGGACAGTAGCTCAGTTGCAAGGACACAGAATTTGTATGTGTTACATCCCATAAGGCATAGTTTATTTATTTGTTCATTACAACTCATATATATTCAAAGAAATCTTTTGGACGTTCTGTCCAAGACTAGGCCTTTTCTTCTGTGTATTCTCAGCACCTTGTAGCATGGTATTCTAGTTCTCAGCACAGAACATGCCTGTTCTGATCATGGCTACACTCTCAAAAGGTACCTCAGTGTCTGACATAGTAAGTGCCCAGCATGCTATGGTTCTTGACATAGTTCTTAGAAGTTACTTTAAACCACAACATACATTGCCTTAAAAAAGTAACCGTAACATGGAAAATACTTATGATGTGAAATTCCAAATACAGGATTATGTGTGTTCCTCTCCTTTGTGAATGTGGGAATAGGGTGGCCTGAGTATGGTGACTTCGAAGTCACAGGAAGCTGAAGCAGGTGTGGTGTGCATGGTTGTGTATTGTTTTGTCCTGATAATGTTGATAACGATTACATAGTTTATGCCCCCATCGAGCACTTGCTGTCTTTAGTTCCTCATGTGTGAGTTCCATTTTCCTTCCCTTTGCTACCACATGCTATTTCCAGTAGTTTTCCTCAAACACTGAGGTGGAATGTAAATTTATAGCAATTGATGTGTTTTTTTTTTTTAACTTGCTGTAGACTTTAGAATACTTTCTACTTTGTTACCAGAAAGATTTTTTTTTTAAAAAATGGATTTATCTTTTTATTTTTGATTTTTTTCTTTTCTTTTCTTTTCTTTTTTTTTTTTTTGAGATAGGGTTTCTCTGTGTAGTTTTGGTGCCTGTCCTGGATCTTGCTCTGTAGACCAGGCTGGCCTCAAACTCACAGAGATCCACCAGGCTCTGCCTCCTGAGTGCTGGGATTAAAGGCGTGTGCCACTGCCACCTGGCTTATTTCTGACTTTCTATGTAGTTAGTGCAGATAAGAAAATAATAGGGTATATAGAAGTGATATTATTAGGTTTTTGGGTACAAGAAATAAATTTATTGGGCTGGGCAGTGGTGGTGCATGCCTTTAATCCCAGAACTTGGGAGGCAGAGGCAGGTGGATCTCAGTGAGTTTGAGGCCAGCCTGGTCTACAAAGTGAGTTCCAGGACAGCCAAGGCCCTTATACAGAGAAACCCTGTCTCTAAAGATCAAAAAAAAAAAAGAATTTTTATTTCAAAGGGAAAGTAATCCAGGCTCCATTTATCTTTCAGGCATGTTTTTTGGGGGATTGGGTTGTGAAGAATCTCTTGAGTATGAGTGGTAGAATTAAGATTTGAGTGGAGTGAGAAGGAAAGGAGACAGCCCCTAGTGGTTTTCTCTTTGCAACTATGGTGTTACTAGAGCTGGAAGGCTAGGAAGGCTGGGGTGGTTCCATGAGAAGAGAAGTTCCAAGTAGTCCAGGGTGATCTTTGGTATGACTTATCCATTGTGCACATATGGTGTTCATAAGAGAAGATCCATGTCCTAGTTGCAGGGATAATCGTGAGACTAGTAATAGACTCAGTTGTGTAAGCCATCTGTCTGAGGACTCCCATGTGAGTCTGGTGTTGAAGTCTCAAGTCCATCATTTGCAGACTGGAGATGGGAAAATGTTTTATTGGATAAATCAAGGTAGTTTATATAAAAGTGCTTAGAATACCCTCAATGGGAAAGGCTTTGTACTTGTTAATTATGATTATTAATACCTCTGGTTGCTTTATTCTATGTCATATATGGACTCAGGACAGTGCTAGGCACTTCACCTGTATCTACAAGGTTGTGTTTTGCTGAATTACCATCACATGTCATACCACAGCCATGTAGTCTAGCTCAGCAAATGATTTTTGAATGAATGATTAATAAAAAGATCCTTCATAATTTCTTTTGCTTAATTCTTTTTGTTTCAAAGATATTTTTTTAAGGCTGTTAAAATGTCATATGTGCTAATCAAAGTACTTGGGAGGCAGAGGCAGGAGTATTTCCACAATTTCAAGGCCAGCTTGGTCCTATATAGTGAGTTCCAGGCTAGCTTGGGCTACTTATTGAGAGACTGTCTCAAAGACAAACAACAACAACAAAGAAAAACAAAAAACAAAAAAGGAAGTTAGCACTGGAACCCCCTCCCCTCTTAGTTTTCAAGTTTTATTTTTATGTTATGAAACTATACCTTTTGGGGATGGGTTAGTGAGCAGTGGTATTATCTGTGTTAGTGTAAAGCAACAATTTTGTTTATTTTGTCCCCAGGAGTCTAATGATTTTTCACAGTACCAGCTGAAAGGCTTGCTTAAGAAAAACTACCTAAACCAGCACATAGAAAATGTCCAAAAGGAAATGAACCAGCAGCACTCAGGACAAATCCAGAGGCAGTACGAAGATGAGGGAGGCTTTCTGAAGGAGGTGGAGTCAAGGAGAGTGGTCTCTGAAGACACCTTACATTACATCTTGATAAAAGGTACCAGGCACTGTCATTAATTTGACAGTTACAAGCCATAGAATAGGGATGCAGTTTGCTCCTGCCGCCATGCCTTCCCTGCATGGTGGGCTACATTCCTCTGTGCCAGCCAAAGCCGAGATAGAGCGTCTGAGAACTGTGCACTTCAGGCTCTTGTTAGGGCTTATGCAGGTAGCCACAGAGGCTGTGTCTTGATTCTGATGGCCATCCTATATCTAGAACACAGCATTTTGTAGTGTTTCTTTCCATCTTCAGGCTCCTGCATTCTTTCTGTCCCCACCCTCCCCCATTTTGTGATGTTCCCTGGGTATTGGTGTGTGTGTGTGTGTGTGTGTGTGTGTGTGTGTGTGTGTGTGTGTGTGTGTGTTGTATGAAAGTCTCATTTAGGGCTGAGCATTGACTGTCACCCTCTTCAGGGAGGAGCTTCTCTGGTCCAGGCTGGCAGTGGCACTAGTTTTGAGGTACAAATGTAGGGATTTGGGGAGCAGTTGGACTACATGTTCAATTAGCAAAATAGCAGCAATACATTCTTCCCTAGGCCTTGTGACCTCTCTAGCCGTGAGTTTTGACTGGGTATACAGTCTCAGACAGTCTTTCCTCCTGTGGAGTGGGCCACAACCAGTTGAGTAGTATGTTGATTGACCCAGAGTATTCTTGCCACTGCTGTACTAATGGGCACATATGGTTTGTCAGGTCAGAATTGTAGCACACAGAGTTCACCACCAGGAGAGAATTGAAAATTCCTCACTCCCAGCAGCCTGCCTAGTACCTTTCAGTTCTCTGGAAGCTAGGTAGCAGGGAGGAGACTTCCAGCTCACTTCCAGCTTCTTTGTCCTGTGTCCAGGGTGTGTAGTGTCATTTGCAATAGGAATTTACCATCTAGTTCTGGTGGATAACCAAGAGCAATGGCCTATATTGTTTTGGGAGCTTGGGGCTGTCTGGTCAGAGACTCATGGGGAGTATCTTGCACATGGCAATGGGATTTTGATCAATACCCATGGCTTCTGGGAGCAATATTGTCAATTCACACAAGGTACTTCCATTCAAACTTTTTTTAAAAATTGTTTTTTTTTTTTTTTTTTTTTTAATACAGTGGTGCATTTCCATGTGGTTTTTGCATGCATCTTTGGTTTTGGTTGATCCTTCCCACCTTTCTTCTATTCTTCTAATTCCCCTAGTTAAACCTTTCTGTCCCTGGTATACCCTTTTCATATCATGTGGAGAAACACTAATTTTTAAAAACGAGAGAAAATAAAGTAACATATTGAGCTGCAATCTTGATGTGATAGAGAAAACAGAAGTTGAAATTATAGGATTTAGAAGTAGACATGACCTTGATTTCCAGTTCTGATACTTAATTTGAGCAAGTGGTCTAACCTTTGAGTCTTCACTTTCATGTCAGGCACTTTGTCTCTCTGATAGAGGT
This sequence comes from Peromyscus maniculatus bairdii, assembly GCF_049852395.1. NCBI lineage: Eukaryota > Metazoa > Chordata > Mammalia > Rodentia > Cricetidae > Peromyscus > Peromyscus maniculatus. The sequence goes on along the minus strand of NC_134864.1, from coordinate 68,095,832 downwards.
TTGTTCTGTGGGTTGTGTCAGGTCTTGTTTGTAAAGTGTCCAGTATGTGTTGGCTTCTGTTATTTATAAATTTATTGTACACATTAACTACATAAGGTAGAGTTTTGCTCCCATAGACAGTAGAATGACTCTAACATTTCCTCGGACCTTTGACCATTTTTCTTTGTGATGGGTGCAAATGTAAAATTTACTTTATTTTAAAACAATGTAAGAAAAAATATGTTATATCAAAGTAATTTTAAAATTGAAGTTAGCATTAAAAATATACAACAAGGAGCAATTAAGATCTCGTCTTGCTTTTCCAGAGGAGTTGGGTTCCACACGTCACCCACACAAGTGGCTCAAAAGTGCCTGTAACTCCAACTCCAAGGGATCCAACATTCTCTTCTGGCTTCCCCAGGCACCCACACACATAGGGCATTCATTTACACAAACACACACACACACACACACACACACACACACACACACACACTAAAACAAACAAATAAAAATAAAGTCACAACCTATAAAGCCATGTTTGAATCAGAAGGCATCTCATACTGCCTCATTATTCCACACCATTAGTACTCAGCAACTATCAAATATATTTCTATTTTCTTTATTGTTGCTTTTCCTAAGGGAGTATTGGAGTTGTTTCATTTCAGATTTTATGATAAAGAACTTAGTTTCAAATTTATTTTTGAATTTGCTAGTAATTAAAATAATAGGGAGAAAGATCATTTTATAAATTTAAATTCACATGTGTGAGCACTAACACCAGGATTTAATTTCTTTTTTTTCCTATAGAAACAAATATGAAATAATCTAAAATGGAATTATGTTTTATGAGATAGATAAAAGTACTTTTTTTACTTTTGACTGTGTAGTATGACAAAATAAAATTTTAAATTACAAAATAGAGCCTAGGGTACTTTGTGGCTCTGAGTTCTGGGAAAAGATATCTATGATAAAGCCAGTAGAATTTTGGTTAGGTAGTAACAGTTATATTTAGTCACTAATAGATTAGCTGCTACAGAACCAACCACTTTATAATTAGTGGATGGATTTAATAAAAATGTATCACTATATTTATGATCTCAGATTCTCTTGTTCATCTTCCCAGAAATATAGTTGTCACACTGTGAATTGCATGGTAAGAAATGTTTTAATTTCTCTCAGGTATTCAAACTAAGAAAGTCATGGATGTGGATTCAGAGGCTTCTCCTTCTTCCAGCAAAACACATAGCATGTCCTTTGACCTGAAGTCGTCACCCCATGAGAAAGTGAAGCCAGAGAAAGAACCAGAGGCCGCACCTCCTTCTCCAAGAACTTTACTGGCTATGCAGGCAGCCATGCTGGGAAGTAGCTCAGAAGAGGAGCCAGAGAGGGAGAGGGATTCGTGGGCCACTACAGATGCAGGCTCTGTATCACCACAGACCCTTGCAGCTATTCAGAGAGCTCTGGATGATGATGAAGATAGGAAAGTGTGTGAGGGGGATGATGAGCCCACAGGAAGGGCAGTGATGAGAGTGTTAGGTGATGATAAAGATGGAGAAGTTTGTGCCAGGAGTGATGAGGTGGCAATGAGAACACAGGTTGGAGATAGGCCAAACCAGGAGCACAGTGATGGAGCTGTAGTAAGAGGTGGAGGCATGCCATTTGCCACAGTTCCTCCTTTATCCACTGTGACTGTAGTAAAGGAGTATGTGGTCAGCTCCAGTAGTGAAAAAGAACAGATAGCCTCGGCTCATTCATTGAATACTGCTTGTCATGAAGCTGGTGAATGTTATGCTCCAAAAGAACAGATGTCACTTATTCATGTGGTGAATGAAGCATCTCAGATAAGCAGTGAGTATGAGGTTGAGGGGAAGCAAGCTCCCCTTCCACCAGCATGCACAGAACAACTTCTGTGCAGTGATGCCTCCGGACTCCTTAGGGAACCTCCAATAAGAACACATTCCGATCAGAGGATAGACACACACCCTGAAGAGCACAAGCTGCAGAAAGGTCTCTACCCACCTGAGAGTAAATGTGTTTCCTCTCATTTTTCAAGTGATGATGAAACAGAAAGTATACAAAATACTGCTTCCAAAGCATGGAGCATAGTTCACATCCCTTCAGAGGCAATGGGTAACTTAGAAAAGGCATTGTCTTCTAATGCTGATGAACATGGAGATTCCCTGAAAACCATCCAGCAACGGGAGATGCCTGAAGCTACTGCCAGGGAATTGATTTTAGTCCCAAAGCCCATGGGACCAAACGGGATGGAGTCTGGAGAAAGCGAATCTGATGGTAGGTACTTCTTTAAGGGAATGGAATGGGAGGACTTGATGTCTATAGGGACTAGGAGAACCTGTAGTATAACCCTGTTTACATCAGAGGAACCAGGAAGAAAGGAGAAATGAGCTTCCTAGCATCACACAGCTAGGATGGGGATGCCCTGCTTTACTGGACTGTTTTTGGTATCTTTAAGATTTCATTTTATTTTATATGTATGGGTGTTTGTTTTGTCTGCATGTCTGTGCACATATGCATGCAGTGTCCATACAGAAGGGGGCAGCAGATCTTCTGCAACTGGAGTTATAAATGGTTTTTGCATTGCCCTGGGCACTGGGAACTTAATGCAGGGCCTCTGCAAGAGCAGCAAATGTTGTTAACTGCTGAGCCATTTTGGCAGCCTCTGTCCTTGGTATCGTTGAAGGAAGGGAGTGCCGTGCCTGGAGAAAAGAAAGATGAATTTCCTTTAACTTTTGTTAACTTCTTACTTTGACATACAAAAATGACAAGATTGGAAAGCTGTCATAGAGTACTGACTGATTCACACTTAACTTAGAGGCCAGTATTTTGTCTCATTTGTTTTGTATTCTCTGACTCTGTCTCTGTCTCTGTCTCTCTTTATCCCTGCCCCTTCTGCCTCTTCCTCTCCTCCACCTCTTTTCACCTCTTCCTCTTTTTGTCTCCCTCTCTCTCTCTTTCCCATGCATTCTTTCCATGTACACCTCTCCTCTCTCTCTCTTTCTGTATATACATATGCAATGATACTCATTGTTTATAGCTTTTTTGTGCAGTCATCTGCTTGTTAAAATTTGATTCCAGAATCAAAGGTACTTTGGTTTCTTTATAGGCATTTGTCAGGGAGATGTTCTGCCTGTTTTCAGTGTGCCCACAGAGATAACCAGGGACTATTGGCAGGATAGTGGAGTCTAGAGCAGGAATCTTCAGCTAGGGAGCCTCCCCATTCTGGCACCCTGGTAGTAGGGTACCCTCAGGCAAGTCACATAACACTCTGAACTTTATTTCTTACATAATGAAAGAATGTACGTACACACATACACATTTGTGCATATATACATATGTGTGTATGAAGCATGTATTTGCTAATTTAGTATTTGAAATGACTTTATAAATCACATTTCAAGTAATGAAGATAACTGCATGTGTATATGTTTACACATAATTTGTGTCCTGTTACTGGTCAGATTTCTGTTATTTATTTGTTTATTTATTTGAGATTCATATAACCTAGGCTGGCCTTATACTTTTTATGGAGCTGAGGTTTGTCTTGAACTTCTGACCCTCTTGCCTCTACCACCTGAGTGCTGGGGTCACTGTAAATGAGCCATCCCAATTAAATGTTTCCTTTGTAAGAGTTGCCATGGTCATAGTGTCTCTTCACAGCAATAAAAATCTTAGCTAAGACAGATATAGTTGCAAGCTTATGGAGGCCAGGAGTGGAATGTGATAGTTTGAATGTGATTGGCCCCAATAAGCTCATAGGGAGTGGCACTATATAGAGGTCCACCTTGTTGAAGTAGGTGTGGAGTTGTTGGAGGAAGTGTATCATTGTGGGGTGGGCTTTGAGGTCTCCTATGCTCAAGTTACACCTCGTTTGGTTTGCTTCCTGTTGCCTGCAGATCAAGATGTAGGACTTTCAGCTCCTTCTCCAGTACCATGTCTGTCTACATACTGCCATTTCCTGCCATGATGATAATGGACTAAATCTCAGAACTGTAAGCCACACCAATTAAATGTTTTTCTTTATAAGAGTTGCTATGGTCATGGTGTCTCATCAGAGCAATAGAAATCCTAAGTAAGACAGTCACATTTATTAATTATTGATCTTACTGCCTGCACTATGAGTGTTCTGTTCAGAAAGTTGACTCTTGTGCCAATGCGTTCAAGTCTATTCACCACTTTTTCTATCATGTTCGGTGTATCTGGTTTTATGTTAAAGCCTTTGATCCATTTGGACTTGAGTTTTGTGCTAGGTGATTACTATGAATCTATTTGTATTCTTCTTCATGTAGACATCCAATTTGACCAGAATCATTTGTTGAAGGTGCTTTTTTTTTTTCTAGTATGTATTTCTGGCTGTTTATCAAAAATCAGGTGTCTATGGGAGTGCAGATTTATGCCTGGGTCTTCAATTGTATCCATTGATCAATGTGTCTGTTTTTATGCCTATAACATGTGGTTTTTATTACTACAGCTCTGTAGTACTTGAAATCCAGGATGGTGAGACCTCCCACAGTACTTTTATTGTTCAGAATAGTTTTTGTTTCCTGGGTATCTTAGTTAGGGTTTCTATTGCTGTGAAGAGACACCATGATCATGGCAAATGTTATAAGGGAAAACATTTAATTGGGATAGTCAGAGGTTCAGCCCATTATCATCATGGTAAGACATGGTAGTGTGCAGGCAGACAGGGTGCTGGAGAAGTAGCTGAGAGTTCTACATCTTACAGGTGACAGGAAGTGGTCTAAGACACTGGGTGGTATCTTGAGCATATATGAGACCTCCAAGACCACTTCCACAGTGACATACTTCCTCCCACAAGACCATAACTACAAGGCCATACCTCCTAATAGTGCTACTCTCTTTGGGGGCCACTTCCACCACACTAGCTTTGTGTGTGTGTGTGTGTGTGTGTGTGTGTGTGTGTGTGTGTGTGTGTGTGTTTCTATAAGAAGCTGAAGTTTGTCCATCCAAGATCTGTGAAAAATTGTGTTGGAATTTTGAATAGGATTGCATTGAATCTGTAGGTTGCTTTTGATAGGATGGCATCTCCTTGTATCTTCAATTTCTTTCTTCAAAGACATTTTATCATACAAGTCTTTCACTTGCTTGGTTAGAGTTACCCCAAGATATTTTATATTATTTGAGGCTATTGTAGAAGGTGTTGTTTCCATGATTTCTTTCTCAGTCTATTTGTCATTTGTATATAGGAGGGCTACTTTTTTTTTAAGTTAATCTTGTATCCAGCCATTTTGCTGAAAAGTGTGTATCAGCTGTAGGAGTTCCCAGGTTGTGGGGCATTTACCCACCAATCCCACAGCTCCCCAGAGTTTTCTTGAGTGGGAACAGCAGGAAATATTAGATAGAAAGATTTATATTGCGGAGATAAACAGATAGAAAATAAAGGATAACCTCGAGAGGGCCTGGAACCTTTTCCAACGGCCCGACTGTCTCTGCCCCAGGGTATTTATAGAGACACCAAGGGGTGGAGCAAATGACCTCCTCCCCCAGCACAGCCAAGTGCAGACCATCTCAGACACCTGCACTCAGGCCCGTGGTCCTGTTCATCCTCTCTATGCGGACCTGCTGGGTAAAGCCACGAGGAACCTAAAAACAGGCTCCCACACCAGGTGGAATTTTTATGGTCATGTATATATACTATCGTATCATCTGCAACTAAAGATACTTTGACTTCGTTCTCTCCAATTTGTATCCTATTGATTTCCTTCAGTTGTCTTATTGTACTAGATAAGACTTCAAGTACTATATTGAATAGGCCTGGAGAGAGTGGACAGCCCTGTCTTGTTCCTGATTTTAGTAGAATTGCTTTGAGTTTCTCTCTCTGATTAATTTGGTGTTGGCTATAGATAAGCTGTAAACTGCCTTTATTATGTTTAGGTATGTTCCTTGTATCCCTGATCTCTCCAAGACTATTAATCATGAAGGGGTGTTGGATTTTGTCAGAGGTGTTTTCTGCATCTAATGAGATGATCATATGATTTTTTAAGTTTGTTTATATGAGGGACTACATTTACTGATGTTCATGTATTGAATAATTCCTGCATTTCTAGGATGAAATGTACCTGATTATGGTAGATGGTATTTTTGATGTGTTCTTGGATTTGGTTTGCAAGTATTTTTATAGTAAGATTTTTCTTTGGGCTGCCAACTCACAAATAGTGACATTGAAACTTCTTATTAATTATAAAAGCTTGGCTTTTAGATTGGACTTGTTTTCAACTAACTCTTATAACTTAACCCATATTTTTATTAATCTGCATTCTACCATGTGGCTTTTACCTCTATCCCATTCTGTGTGCCTATCTGCTTCCCTGGCTTCCTTTCTGGGTTTTAAAAAGAAGATTAATTGACAGGACATAATTTTAAAAAGCTAGTAGGCAAATCTTTGAGAATTTGGTTCCCACTTTCAGTGACCAAAAGCCTAGTAGTTCAGTTTGTCTAATTGAAAGGCTTGTTTGGAAGTGCTAGGTGGGCATTTATAATGTAGTGTGTTTAAGAATAACAAGTTAGGGGCTAGAGAGATGGCTCAGAGGTTAAGAGTACTGGCTGCTCTTCTAGAGGTCCTGAGTTCAAATTCCAGCAACCACATGGTGGTTCACAACCATCTATAATAAGATCTGGTGCCCTCTTCTGGTGGGCAGGGATACATGCAGACAGAACACTGTGTACAAAAAAAATAAATCTTAAAAAAAAAAAAAGAATAACAAGTTAATTGCATGTTTGAGGTTATAGTCAAATCCTTTCCTTTGGAGTCTGACATTTTTCAGGACTGTTCAGAAAGTTTTGATGACTTCAGAGTGCTTCTAATGTTTTCAATGCAGATGAAGTGACATCATTATATTTTGGACAGGAAGTTTCATTGAGGTACAGAGTGTGGTCAGTGATGATGAACTTCAAGCAGAGTCATCAGAGCCTTTTAAACCTCCCTCTGAACAAGATGAAGAGGAACCAAGAGGAACTCTGGAGGAAGGAATCCCCAGGGACACAGAACACCTCCTACAGGACAGCTCTGACAGTGAGGACTTGGTCAAGGAAGAGCACAAAAAAACTGACGAATATGCTGAGGACTCATCTAATGAATGGCAAGATGTTGATTTGGTAATAATACAATGTTTTAACTTAGTGCCGAGGAAGCCAATCCTGTGGCTTTGAGATTTTAAGAATTGCTGGATAAATATTAATTAGCTGTTTTTAATTCATCTTCTTGTTACTCATGGTTCCCTTGTGAAATGTAAGTTACATCTAGGGTAGATAGGTTTCTCATATGATGTAATCAAGTGACTGAAAGAGACAGTCTTGCCTGGAAATCTCAATAGGAAAACACTGTAAGGAGAAACAACTTATTGGTCATTTCAACCAGAAGAAATGCAGGCTTTATATTTTTATTTTTTTGTAACAAATGAACATAAGTGGATTAAGACTGTAATGATCTGTGAATGGGAACATGTTTTATAGGAGGAATTAGACATCCTAGAGAGTAACCTCTTAGCAGAACAGAATTCACTGGAAGCTCAAAAACAGCAGCAAGAACGGATCGCTGTCTCTGTAACGGGCCAGATGTTTCTGGAAAGTCAGGTGAGTGTGACTTTAGCTTGGGCTTCTGTAGAATTGTCCTTCCTGTAAGAAGGGCTGTATGATATTGTCACACCCCTTGTGGTCAAGGTCATCAGTGCATTTCCTTGCGGGTGGTTTCTCTTAACTACAGGAACTCCTGCGCCTGTTTGGCATTCCCTATATCCAGGCTCCCATGGAGGCAGAGGCGCAGTGTGCCATCCTGGACCTCACTGATCAGACATCTGGGACCATCACTGATGATAGTGATATCTGGCTGTTTGGGGCCCGGCATGTCTATAAGAATTTTTTTAACAAAAACAAGTTTGTAGAGTACTACCAATATGTGGACTTTCACAACCAATTAGGTAAGATTCAGATTGTGGTCACTTCCCACAGTTCACCCTCCTGATTTGCCTCGTGGTTTTTCTTCTGAAGGATCTAATTTGATGCATGAATGGAAATGGGAGGTCATAGGATTTTAAAACTTGGATTTAAGAAGATAAAACCCTAGTGTTTTTCTTGCAGTTAAGTCATCTACAAGGTTAGTTGAGTTACCTTACAGTGAACCAGAGATGCTCTCATAGGGTAGGGAATGGAGCCATTGGTGTTCCTGATTTTGACCACACAGTCATCCATCCATTCAGCTGGGAAGTGCACACTGAGTGACTCTCATATGCCAGTCATTCTTGACAGTGGGAAAATAGCAGAGAATGAAACAATCTAGTGGAAGGAAAAGATGCTGGCTGTGTTTACAAGCTATAATGTAATACTTGGTGTGCACCATGGGGGGAAAAACAAGCAGAACAAGAATGAGGACCAGCTTGTAGGAGAGCACATGATGTTCCTCACAGAGGTGTCCTCAGGGAAGGCTTTGTTTGTGGCAGCATAGGGCAGACTCCCTAAGGAAATAGTAAGCAAAGCTATAAATAAATACTCAACAAAGATCATGTCAGAGGGATTTAAAGATTTTCAAGGCCTCAAGGCAGAAGATTGCTTATGGACATGTTCTAGAGAAATAAAGAGGCCAGTGACAATGGGGGAGGAGGGTAATATCAGTAGTTACACTGGAGAGATAAAACTGAAGCCTCATAGTGTCTGGTACACCAGAGAAAACAGTGCTCGTGTCCTGGATGTAGGATATGGGAGGAGGGCTTCTAGCTTCCCGTTTCTGGGCGAGTGGTAGAACGCAGCAGAGGAAGAGAGAATTGAGTTGGGATAAGTTCAGTCTGAGAGTCTCATTAGATCTACAGACAGTTGGTAAGGGAATGCATGTGCCTGTGATCAGAAGGAGCATATTAGATAGCTAAATGTAGAGGTCAGCATGTATAGGGAATTTAAAATGAGAATGAAGCCTGGCGGTGGTGGCGCACGCCTTTAATCTTAGCACTTAGGAGGCAGAGACAGGCAGATCTCTGTGAGTTCAAGACTAGCCTGGTCTACAAAGTGAGTTCCAGGACAGACTCCAGAGCTACAGAGAAACTCTGTCTCAAAAAACTGGGGGGAAAAAAGGAATGGTTAAAACTTAAAATCTCAATATAATGATACTTAACAAAAGAACCTATTTTTAAATGAAACATGTCTCTTTGGATGTTGGTTTATCATACACAGTTTATATAATAAAAATACTTATGTTATATAACTTTTATAAAGATATTAAATCTAATTGTTGCTATTCATACAGGATTGGACCGAAACAAATTAATCAACTTGGCCTATCTACTGGGCAGTGATTATACTGAAGGGATCCCAACTGTTGGCTGTGTAACAGCCATGGAGATTCTCAATGAATTCCCTGGACGAGGCCTGGACCCACTCCTAAAATTCTCGTAAGGCTTTTTCTTCATGCCTTTAATTCAGGTATTTATATAAATACTCAGATTAAAAGGAAAAAAAATTTTTTTTAAAATACACTGAGCTCTTACTGTATTGCCTAGGCTGAGCTAAAACTTGCAATCCTCCAGCCTCAGCTTCCTACATAGTTGCTACTGTTGGTGTGTGCCACCACACCAGAGGATCTGTTTCTAAAATCTCGATGTCCCAAGCCACTGTTCATTGAAGGAACAGTGGGAAACAGTGGGTGTGGTTTCTAGGGTCCTCGTTAGTCTGTTTTCTTCTTAGTCATGCCTGGCTTATCCTAGGACACAAAGCCAGTTCTGCAGTGCTCATTAGTGTGTGAGCTGCCTCTGAGTTCATTTAGATGTTTGTAAAATAGCTGATATGAGTTATATGCAGGCTTCAGCAATGGGAAAGGTAAGTAGTTGCAATCTACATCCTCAAGGTTCCTTGTGGTGATTGGGTAATGAAAAAGTGAATGAAATCATTCAGTGTTGCTAGGGAAATTATTCACCACATGTTCAGTGTTATGAAAGAAGTTGACCAGAAAAGTGCTTGGAGGTCCAGGGCCAGGAACTTTAGATATAAGTCACTGCCCATGAAAACGCATGTACTGACACAGAGGAGCACTATACTTGAGCTGCAACATCTGAGCTTAGGAGACCAATTATTTATTCCTTCACCATGGCTGTGACAAGTATCTGATGCAAGCCACTTAAGGAAGGTTAATTTTATTGATTTCGCTGATGGTTCAGGGTATAGTCTGTCATAGCCAGGCAAGCATGACAGTCAGAAGAAGAGAGAAATATATACTGTGCTCAGCTCACTTTCTCCTTTTCATTCAGTCTGGACCCTAGTCCATGAGATGGCTGCTGCTCATATTTAGGAGGACAGACTTCATACCTAAATTAATTCAGCCTAAAAACTCTGTCACAGACATGCCCAGAGGTTTGTCTCTATAGTGAATCTAGATGCTGTCCATTTTGCAGTCAATATTGTCAGAGACTCCCAATCCCAAAGATTGGTAGGAGCTGTGTCTCTGAAAGTAGTTTTAAAAATTGTGTTTGTATATTTATTTTTAAAGATTTATTTATTTTTATGTATATGGGTGTTTTGTCTACATGTAAGTCTATCACAAGCGTACAGTGCCTGCAGAGGCCAGAAGAGGGTGTCAGATCCCCTGGGACTGGATTTACAGATAGTTATTTGCCACCATGTGGGTGCTGAGAATTGAACCTGAGTCCTCTGGAAGAGCAGCCAGTGTTCTTAATCTTTGAGCCATCTCAGTGTGGAGAGTAAGAACAACTTATGAGGGTCAGTACTCTTTCCACCTGTGGGTCCTAGTGATTGAACTTAGGTCATCTGGCTTGGCAGCAAGCATTTTTACCTGTTAAACTATCTTGCTGACTCAGAAAGTAGCTTTTTCATAAGTTTTCCCTCAGTGGCTTGTTTTTTTTTTTAAACTTGAAATATGACTCCCATAAATTCATCCCTTTAAAAAGTACAATTCGTTGTTATCTAGTTTATTCACAAAGTTGTGAGGGTACCTTGCAACCACCAGTTTGCAACAGGTAATCAGTTTAATTCATTTGTGTTTTCTGTAGTTGAATCTCCTGTGTTTGAAAAAATGCAGGGACCTTATGGTCTGAAGAGTGAATACTTAGATGCAATGTGAGATTGCAGTGATTGCTGGCTTCATACACCCTTAGGGCACATGCTGGTGCACTCATCTAATGCTTCCTTTCTTTTATCACACTTTTCTTCTTGAAAAATTGTCATACTGGGGCTAAGTTATTACATAGATCATCAACCATGGTTGGTAAATAACTATGTAGCTACAAATAACATTCTTCCACAAATGCATAAATATATCATAGAAACATTACATAGTATGCATCAAAATTATTATACTTAACACTTTGGTTTATGTAATTGCAATTAATTGGAAGCTACAATTACATGCACATTATACCCATTAAACATGCACCTACATGCACACATATGTACTAGCTGGTTTTATTATTTTTTTTACATGGTTTTCCTTTTACTGAAAATAGATTTTTTTTTTCTTATATAATATATCCTGATTGTGGTTTTTCCTCCCTCTGCTCCCAGCTCCTCTCCACTTCAACTTCCATTTGGATCTATCCGCTTTCTGTCTCTCATTAGAAAACAAACAGGCTTCTATGGGATAATAATAAAATAAAATTAGTTAAAATAAAAACTAACAGTTTAGGATTGTGAAAAACAAACAAACACAAGGAAAAGAGCCTAAGAGAACGCACAAGAAACAGAGACCCACTATTCGCACATGCAGGAATTCATAAAATCAGTAAATTGGAAACCATAATATATAGGTAAAGAATACTCTTCCCACTTCCTTTCCTTTGGGTTCCCTGAGCCCTGAGGGGAGGGACTTGATAGACGCATCCCATTTAGGGCTGGGTGTTCCAAGATCTTTCACTCTCTGCATAATATCTGGCTGTGGTTCTCTGTATTTGTTTCCATCTGCTTCAAGAGGAAGCTTCTCTGATTATGGCTATGGCTCAGCAAGGCACTGAATTGTAAGTATAGTAGAATGTCATTATGATTCATTTTATTGATACATTTTTTTTTTCTTTTAAGACTATTAGTATTTGGTTTTACCCTTGGTCCCTGGGCTATTGAGTCTCAGGTTCTTGGTCACCCAAGCAGGGTCAGGTGTAGCTTCTATCTCCTGGAATGGGCCTTAAGTCAAATCGGATATTGTTTGGTTATTTCTATAAGCTTTGTACCACCATTGCCCTTGCATGTCTTGCAACCATGATACCATTATAGTATAAAGGGTTTGTTCCTGGGTTGGTATTTACATTTATCTTTTAGTAGCATGCAGAGTACCTTCCTGCATAGAAGACAACAGCATTAGGGGTAAAGGTCATGTAGGCACCATTTCGATTTCTCCATGTTCAATGAGTTGTGTAGGTGTTGTCTTCAGCAGTGGGTTTTTACTGTCAGTCTGTGGAGATGATGACATCTGGGTTGTTTGGGGTTCCCATGGTAACCAACAGCTCAACTAGATGTAACCCAATCCTGGAACTGAAAGTTTCAATTGATGACAAGAGATGTCTGTTTGGGGCTCTGTCTCTTCCATTATTTGGCAATTTTATTTAGATCACCTTCTTTTTTTTTTTTTTTTTTTTGATTTTTCGGGACAGGGTTTCTCTGTGTAGCTTTGCGCCTTTCCTGGAACTCACTTGGTAGCCCACGCTGGCCTCGAACTCACAGAGATCCACCTGGCTCTGCCTCCCGAGTGCTGGGATTAAAGGCGTGCGCCACTACCGCCCGGCCAAGATCACCTTCTTATATGTATATATTTTAGGAAGTTTCTACTGTAGAAACTTCAAATGGCTCTTAAATTTAGCTGTCTCTCTCCATATTTCCTCCATCATCTGCCTCTCTCTTCCTTCTCTGCACTTGATTGTCCTGTTCCAGCTAAACCTCCATCTATAACTATCTATTCTATTTCCCTTTCCTGGAGAGATATGTCTATTCCCCTTTTGTCCCTTATTCTATACCTCATCTCTGTGATTTTATGGATTGTAGCTTGGTTACCATTGACAACAGCTAATATTCACATATCAGTGAATACATAACTGTATTTGTCCTTCCGGGTTTTCGTTACCTCATTCAGAATGATTTTTTCTAGTTCCATTCATTTACCTGCAAATTTCATGATTCCATTTTTTAATGGCAATGTAATACTTCATTGTGTAAATGTACCACATTTTCTTTATGTATGTACTCTTCTGTTGAGGGACATATAGGTTATTTCCAATTTCCGGCTGTTATGAATCAAACAGCAGAGAACATGGTTGAGCAAGTATCCTTGTGATAGGACCTTTGGGTATATTCCCAAAAGTGTTATAACTCAATTTTGAGGTAGATCAGTTCCTGTAGTTGGAATGTTTCTCTGGTCCTGCCTAGCCCTGCAGTCCTGCAGCCGCTTATAAAATAATCACTCAGAAGCTTATATTGATTATAACTGCTTGGCCATTAGATCAGGCTTATCACTGACTAGCTCTTACACTTAAATTAACCCATAATTCTTATCTAAGTTTAGCCATGTGGCTTGGTACCTTTTCTCAGTTCTGCTTTGTTATCTTGCTTCCTCTGTGTCTGGCTAGTGACTCCTGAATCAGCCTTCCTCTTCCCAGCATTCCTTTAGTCTGCTCTCCCCTCCTATACTTCCTGCCTGGCTACTGGCCAATCTGTGTTTTATTAAACCTGTGTACAAAAACATTATCCCACAGCATTTCCCCTTTTCTGTCTAAACAAAAAGGAAGGTTTTAACTTTAACATAGTAAAATTACATATAATAGAATAGTTATCAAGCAAGAATTACAGTTACAATATCTAGTTGATTTTTATTTGGTAAAATTAAAGAAAATATTCTATCTTATATTTATGTGTCTAAAGTTTCATATCTAATTTATCTTTTATCATAACTAAACAAAATTGTAACTATCTAGTCTTCAGCTACATCAAAGACCCCAGAAGGAATGTGGTGATGAATTGTGTTCCCCGCTATACTGTGTTTCCTAATAAAATTTGCCTGGAGATCAGAGGAAAAAGCCAGCCACTATATAGAAGTCAGGCAATAGTAGCACATGCCTTAAGTCCTATCACTTGGCAGGCAGGGATCTGTCTGGATCTCTCAGTTCAAGGCCACACTGGGGAACAGAGCCAGGTATGGTGACACATGCCATTAATCCCAGCACCAACCATAGAGGTCTGGAGGTCTGTACAGACAGATAAGAAGTGACAGAGCTGGGTAGGAAGAGGAATTGATATAGCTGGGCTGAGAGAGCAAATGAGAGAACAGAACAGAAAGGCATAGGTGTAGGTAGATAGGAAGTAGCTTGCCTTTGGAAGCTGTAGAGTTGGTGAGCTTTCCCTATTTCCCTGATCTCTCAGGTTTTTACCCCTATATCTGGCTCCGAGTTTTTGTTTCTTTGTTTGTTTTTAAGACCATTTAGCAATTTGTCTACAAGTTCCCATCTTTCTGATGAGCCACCGCATTACCATTCTGTCAGTACAAATTTGTACTCACAACAGCAATGGATGAGTGTTCCCTTATTCCACATCTTTGCCAGCATAAGCTGTCATTTTTGTTTTTGATGTTAGCCATTCTGACATGTGTAAGATGAAATCTCAAAGTAGTTTTGATTTGCATTTCTCAGTACCTACCTACATCAGTTGGCCTCTGGAGGCACCTAAACATATGTAACAGACATATACATACTCAAAAAAAAATCTTGGAAAGAAAGCATTATTTTTCCCTTGCATTTTGGTATTGATGAAGACTATTGTTAGGCTTCTGAACTCCAGAATTCCCAAGTCACTCACTGAGGTTGACTGCAGGTTGGAACCCAGTTCCTGGTACTAGTTATATGTGAAGAAGTAGAACTGAAGGATAGGTATTCTTTAGGATCCACTGAATGATTGGGTAGGTGAGGAGCATGTTTTAACTTCCATAGTATTATCTACCAGTTTTCTGTTGGCACATTGTAGTTCCTTACCTTAAACCTCTGTAACCTCCACCAGCAGCATGTCGTGGTTTGTTTCTGACTCTGAAGCTTGCTTAGGGTTGGGAGTCTTTTGTTCCTGTTCCCTGTCTTAGAATAGCTCAAAGCTCAAGGACCTGTTGAATGTTTCACATGCAAGGCAGTAGGTACTGTTAGTTAAGAGACAGACAGAATGCCAGCAGGCCTTGGATCCTCTCCATCTAGACCTCTGCCTGGGCACAGGCTCCTCAAGCTGTGGTGGATGCTTCCAGGGGTAGCTTTTTCTAGAGACAGGAAATGGACAGGCTTGTCTCAGGTTCTAATGCTATCACTTCCTGATCAATATCTAAAGTCACAGGTGAAAGAATGGTGCTGGTTACTGGCAGAAAGGTCAAGGTCATGACAGAACCCAGTTACTTAGTAGTGGAGAGCTTTATTAGGAGGAAGGGAGGAGGGATAAAAGGACCAGGCCTGTAGAGGAAAGAGAGAGAGAAAGATAGGGGGTAGGGGGCCAGAGAGGGAGTAGAGCAGAGAGAGAGGGTGGGGTCTGCATCCAGCTTTTTTAAGGCGCAGATTGTGTGACCATGCCGTGCACATGTAGTTGCCAGCACACATTCATGATGTAAGATGCAAGACCCTGAACTGCACATGTGTAGCTGGAGTAATGGCAGAATTCTAACAACAGGAAAGACTAATCTCACTTTTTGATAGGGGTTAAAAGGGAAAAAGGAAAAGCATGGCTTTCTTTAACTTGCCATACTAAATTATCATTAAGATGGAAAAAAAAATTAAAATGGACTTAATATAAAAAAAATCAAAACTGTCTATTTTTGCTTAGAACATTACCCAACACACCAGAGAACAATAGTTCTTGCTACTATTTATAATTTAAAAGACCTACTTACTGTCTCTTTTTGCACATATACCTTCTGTCTATCATGTCCTACTTTGTGTTGAATGATACCTGCACTAAAATGACCATTGTGTTTTTGTCATTTTTTTCTATTTTTTTTTATTATTAGGAAATTTTCTATTCACTTTACATACCAACCACAGATTCCCCCCCTTCCCTCTTCCCAACCCACAGCCTTCCCCCCAAACCCATCCTCCATCCCCACATTTCCCAAGTCAAGATCTCCCATGAGGAGTCAGCAGAGCCTGGCACACTCAGCTGGGGCAGATACAAGCCCCTCCCCACTGCACCAAGGCTATGCAAGGTGTCACAGCCTGGGCACTGATCTCCAAAAAGCCCACCCATGCACCAGGGATGGATCCCAATCCCCCTACCTGGATGCCCCTCAAACAGTTCAAGCCAAACAAGCTAAACAATTGTCTCCCGTATCCTGAGGGCCTAGTCCAGTCCTATGGGGGCTCCACAACTATAAGTCCACAGTTCATGGGTTTCCACTAGTGTGGCTGGTCATCTCTGCATCTTTTCCCATCATGATGTCAACATCCCCTGCCCACAGAATCCCTCCTCTTTCTTTCTTTCTTTCTTTCTTTCTTTCTTTCTTTCTTTCTTTCTTTCTTTCTTTCTTTCTTTCTTTTTTTTTTTAAAGATTTTATTTATTTATTATGTATACAGAAGAGGGCGCCAGATCTCATTACAAATGGTTGTGAGCCACCATGTGGTTGCTGGGAATTGAACTCAGGACCTCTGGAAGAGCAGTCAGTGCTCTTAACCTCTGAGCCATCTCTCCAGCCCTCCTCCTCTTTCTTATCGATTGGATTCCCGGAGCTCAGCCTGGGGCCCAGCCATGGATCTCTTCAACTGCTTACATCAGTCACTGGATGAAGGCTCTATGATGACAGGGTATTCACTAGTCTGGTCACCAGAGTAGACCAGTCCAGGCACTCTCTCGACCATTGCTAGTAGTCCAAGGTGGAGTCATCCTTGTGGATTCCTGACAACTTCCCCGGCACCCTGCCTCTTCCTATTCTCATGATATCTTCATTTATCATGGTATCTCTTTCCCTGTTCCAGCTCGAACCTCCCTTTTCCTTATGTTCTCATCTCCCATTCATTGCCCTTCATTACCTCAACCCAACTCCCAGTTTGCTCATGTAGATCTCATCTATTTCTCCTTCGCTGGGCTATCTATGTGCTACTCTTAGGGTCCTCCTTGTTAGCTAGCTTCTCTGGAGCTGTGGGTTGTAGTCTAGTTATCCTTTGCCTTACATCTAGTAACCACTTATGAGTGAGTACATACCATGTTTGCCCTTCTGAGTCTGGGTTACCTCACTCAGGATATTTTCTAGTTCCATCCATTTGCCTACAAATTTCATGCTGTCATTGTTTTTCTCTGCTGAGTAGTACTCCATTGTATATATGTGCCACATTTTCTTTATATATTCTTCCCTTGAGGGCCATCTAGGTGGTTTCCAGTTTTTGGCTATTACAAATAATGCTGCTATGAACGTAGTTGAGCATGTGTCCTTGTGGTAAGACTGAGCATTCCTTGGGTATATGTCCAAGAGTAGTATAGCTGGGTCCTGAGGTAGATTGATTCCCAATTTTCTGGGAAACCGCCATACTGATTTCCAGAGTGGCTATACAAGTTTGCAGTCCCACCAACAATGGAGAAGTGTTCCCTTTGTTCCGCATCCTCTCCAGCATAAGCTGTCTTCAGTGTTTTTGATCATAGCCATTCTGAGAGGTGTAATATGGTATCTCAGAGTCATTTTGCTTTGCATTTCCCTGATGACTAAGAATGTTGAGCAACTCTTTAAATGTCTTTCAGCCATTTGAGATTCTTCTGTTGCAAATTCTCTGTTAAGCTCTGTAACTCATTTTTTAATTGGGTTGTTCATTATTTTGATGTCTAGTTTCTTGAGTTCTTTATATATTTTGGAGATAAGCCCTCTGTCAGATGTGGGGTTGGTGAAGATCTTTTCCCATTCTGTAGGCTGTCTTTTTGTCTTATTGACCGTGTCCTTTGCCCTACAAAAGCTTCTCAGTTTGATTTATTAATTGTTGCTCTCAGTGTCTGTGTTACTGGTGTTATAGTTAGGAAGTGGTCTCCTGTGCCAATGCATTCAAGACTACTTCCTACTTTCTCTTCTATCAAGTTGAGTGTAACTGGATTTATGTTGAGATTTTTGATCTGCTTCCAAGCTGTTTTTATTGCTATAGCTCTATAGTAGTGAGGTCAGGGATCATGATGCCTCCAGAAGTTGCTGTATTATACAGGATTCTTTTGGTTATCCTGGTTTTTTTTTTTTTCCATATGAAGTTGAGTATTGTTCTCTCCAGGTCTGTGAAGAATTATGTTGGGATTTTAATTATGATTGCATTGAATCTGTAGATTGCTTTTGGTAAGATTGCCATTTTTACTATATTAATACTACCTATTCCATGAGCATGGGAGATCTTTCCATTTTCTGATATCTTCTTAAATTTCTTTCTTCAGAGACTTAAAGTTCTTATCATACATGCCCTTCACTTGTTTAGTTCGAGTTACCCCAAGGTATTTTATATTTTTTGTGGCTATTATAAAGGGTGCTATTTCTCTGATTTCTTTCTCAGCCCATTTATCATTTGTATAAAGGAGGGCTACTTATTTTTTTGAGTTAATGTTGTATCCTGCCACTTTACTGAAGGTGTTTATCAGCTGTAGGAGGTCCCTGGTAGAACTTTTGGGGCCACTTATGTATACTGTCATATCTGCAAATAGGGAAAGTTTGACTTCTTCCTTTCTAACTTGTATTCCCTTGATCTCCTTTTGTTGTCTTATTGCTCTAGCTAGAACTTCAAGTACTATATTGAATAAATATGGAGAGAGTGGACAGCCTTGTCTTGTTCCTGATTTTAGTGGAATCACTTTGAGTTTCTCTCCATTTAATTTGTTGTTGGCTGTCGGCTTGCTGTAAATTGCCTTTATTATGTTTAGGTATATTCCTTGTATTCCTGATCTCTCCAAGACCTTTATCATGAAGTGGTGTTGGATTTTGTCAAAGGCTTTTCAGCATCTAATGAGATGATCATGTGGGTTTTTTTCTAGTGTTTGCTTATATGGTGTATTACATTGACAGATTTTCATATGTTGAACCATCCTTGTATCCCTGAGATGAAGCCTACTTGGTTATGGTGGATAATTTTTTTGATGTGTTCTTGGATTTGGTTAGCCAGTATTTTATTGAGTATTTTTGCATTAACGTTTATGAGGGAGATTGGTTTGTAATTTTCTTTCTTTGTTGCATCTTTGTGTGGTTTGGATATCAGGGTAACTGTAGCCTCATAAAGAGTTTGGTAATGTTCCTTCTGTTTTTATTGTGTGAAACAATTTGAAGAGTATTGGTATTAGCTCTTCTTTGAAAATGTGTAGAATTCTGTACTGAAACCATCTGACCCTGGGTTTTTTTTGGTTGGGAGACTTTTAATGACTGTTTTTATTTCCTTAGGGGTTATTGGTCTATTTAAATAGTTTTTCTGGTCTTGGTTTAACTTTGGTATGTGGTACCTATCCAGAAAATTGTCCATTTCTTTTAGATTTTCCAATTTTGTGGAGAAATCTGGAACACCATGAAAAGATCAAACCTAAAAATAATAGGAATAGAAGAAGGAGAAGAATACCAACTCAAAGACACAGAAAATATATTCAACAAAATCATAGAAGAAAACTTTCCCAACCTAAAGAAGGAAATACCTATAAATATGCAAGAAGCTGACAGATCACCAAATAGATTGGATCCAAAAAAAAAAAAGGTCCCCTCTCCACATAATAATCAAACCACTAAACATACAAAATAAAGAAAAAATTTTTAAGAGCTGCAAAGAAAAAAGGCCAAGTAACATAAGAATAACACCTGACTTCTCAATGGAGACACTAAAAACCAGAAGGTCCTGGACAGACGTTATGCAGACACTAAGAGACCATGGATGCCAACCCAGACTATTATACCCAGCAAAACTCACAATCACCATAGATGGAATAAACAAAATATTCCATGATAAAACCAGATTTAAACAATATCTTTCCACAAGTCCAGCCCTACAGAAAACACTAGAAGGAAAAATCCAACCTAATGAAGTTAGATACACCCATGAAAACATAGGCAATAGATAGTCCCACACCAACAAATACCAAATAAGGGAAACACACAACACTACCACCAAAAAATAACAGGAATTAACATTGACTGGTCATTAATATCCATTAATATCAATGGTCTCATTTCACCTATAAATAGACAACAGGCTAACAGAATTGATACGAAAACAAGATACATCCTTCTGCTGCATACAAGAAACACATCTCAACTTCAAAGACATTTCAGACACTACCTCAGAGTGAAAGGCTGGGAAAAGACTTTCCAGTCAAATAGACTTAAGAAGCAAGCTGGTGTAGCTATCCTAATATCTAATAAAATAGATTTCAAACTAAAAATCAATCAAAAGAGATCAAGAAGGACATTACATATTTATCACAGGGAAAATCCATCAAGATAAAGTCTCAATTCTGAACATTTTGTGTTATGACTTTGCTGACTTTATTGGTTTTTTTTGACTGATGGATCTATTTCCTCTATTGTGTTTTCAACACCAGGGATTTACTGATTTCTTCCAATTTTTTTGTTTGTCTTTTCCTGATTTCTTTAAGGGAATTATTCATTTCCTCTTTAAGGACCCCTATCATCTTCTTAATGTCATTTTTAAGGTTAATTTCTTCTGTTTCTTCTGCGTTGGGATGTTTGGATCTTGCTGATATAGTAGGTTCTGATGGAGCCATATCCTGCAATGAGTGGTGGTGTAGGGGCACAGGGTTGTGCCCCTGGGCCCAAAGCCTAGAGACTGGGGTGTTCGGGTATGAGGACAGACTCACCTCTTAGTCCAATCAGTTCTGTCTCTGTTCTTGACATTTTTTGGATTCCCCTTTTTAATTCATTTCACTGACAAGAGACCTGGAGAGTTGTGGCTTTGTGCTACTGTGGTTTGAGTGGGCATTCTGGGGGTTTGTTATCTGACAGTCCAGCCTCACTTGTGAAATCTTGAGTAAGGTACTTCTGTGTGAGTTATTTCCTCTTCTGAGAAGTGAGGGTAATGACATGACACATGAAATATTTAACACAGTGTAAGGTCTGTACCCTGTAGCTTAGTAGTCCATACCACATACATTTGTGCTAGAATCCAGACTTGAAATTACATTTCAGAACTTTAAATTTATATCTTTCCCTTCAGTGTGGCATCTGTAATATCTCCCTGCTTTGTAAGTAATTGCTTCTGTTATCTTACAGAGAGTGGTGGCATGAAGCTCAAAACAGCAAGAAGGTTGCAGCCAATCCCCATGACACCAAAGTAAAAAAAAAATTACGGAAGTTGCAGCTGACACCTGGCTTCCCTAACCCTGCGGTTGCAGACGCCTACCTTAGGCCTGTGGTGGATGACTCCAGGGGATCGTTTCTATGGGGCAAACCTGATGTTGAAAAGATTAGAGAATATCCTTTCTTAAAATTTATGGGAATATTAAGCCACAGATTTGTTGGGTTTAAAACTTAGGGGACAGGAAACTAGTTTTATTTTTTTCTCCAGTGTTCCATTATCTGAGACCCTATTAATTCTTTCCCTCTTTAGTTTTACTGAGGCTTGGCTTTCCTTTCCTTCTTTCCTTTCCTTTCCTTTCCTTCCCTTCCCTGCCCTTCCCTGCCCTGCCCTGCCCTGCCCTGCCCTGCCCTGCCCTGCCCTCCCCTGCCCTCCCCTGCCCTCCCCTCCCTCCCCTCCCTCCCCTCCCCTCCCCTCCCCTCCCCTCCCTCTCTCCCTTTCTTTCGTGCTGGCTTCATGCATATGAGGCAAGTATCCTTCAGTAAGAATCTTAACTTGAAACAAGAGCTACAGCATATATGACATGACCACATGTTTAAGATTAATTATTCTGAAAGAATATAGAAGATTAATGGCTTTCCATTCTATGCATTTAAATAATAATTTGGATGGTGGTTTCAATACCTATAAGAGATTTAACCCAGATATGACTTATTTTCTTTATTTCTTTTTTTTTGTTTTTTGTTTTTGTTTTTGTTTTTTTGAGATAGGGTTTCTCTGTGTAGCTTTAGAGCATGTCCTGGAATTCAGTCTATAGACCAGGCTGCCCTCGAACTCACAGAGATCAGCCTGCCTCTGCTTCCCAAGTACTGGGATCAAAGGTGTGTGCCATCACCACCTGGCAATATATATATATATATATATTATTTGCATTGTTGTTTTGCTTGCTTATATGTCTGTGTGAAGTTGTCAGATCTTGGAAGTTACACACAGTTGTAAGCTGCCATGTGGATGCTGGGACTTGAACTCAGATCCTCTGGAAGAGCAGTCAGTGCTCTTAACCACTGAGCCATCTCTCCAGCACAACTTATTTTCTTAAACAAGTATGTAGGATATCTGCTCCTTGTGTTTATTCTAGGTTAGCCATGCTTTGTAGTGATGAGTCTTTGATGTCCTAGTATGAATTTTTAAATGTCTTCTGCCTTAGGAGAGTGACTAGAACATGCTGCAAAATGATCGTGTTAGAGTGGCTTGTTTTGCCAGCCTTTTATCTGAGCACTTCAGTCTTTATAAATATGATTTTTCCTGGGAATACAGGGAATGGCATCAGTGGTTGACTCTTAGATCTTTTTTGTTTATTACTTGTTAAGTTTCTTTTAAAAAAAAATCTGTAAATCTTAACTACAGCACTTTTTGTCAGAGGTATTTTGGCTGGAACAGGACGAAGACAGATGAGTCCCTTTTTCCAGTACTAAAGCAACTGAATGTCCAGCAGGTAACTGGATTTTCTTTATGTTCAGCATGATGACTGCAATTAGTAGGATGGTTGCTGTTAATGTTAAGTTAACTCTTATTTCAGGGCAAGTAACTGAAGGTTTGAAATGATGACACCTGAAAGAATAGACTAAAACAGAAGGGCAAAATTGGGCCCTGAGTCCATTTTTTAATATCACAGTTAGTGCTGCAGTGTCCTTATTTATGCTGACTTCGAAAATATTCTAGTTTAATAAATGGTTTCATAGTAAGATGTTTAAAATGAAATGTATTACTCCTCTGGAGCTAGCTTCAATTTTTAAAAGCCCAGGAAGTAGTCACTCCAAAACATTAATCATTCATGCTTCTTCAAACACTAACATTTCAAGTTACAACTTAAGGTCTGGTCTTTATATTAACATTTCTGCAAAAGAGGTTTTTTAGGAGGAAAATGCCCTTTTGTGTGGCCTTCAGTTCTTCTAAATGTGTGTTTATGCTTGTCTTATCTGTGTGTCCTGCTGACATCAGATAAGCTTTCATCCATCTCAGAAGCCCCTCATAAAACATACATGTAAAAAGAAATGAGACTACAGTTTTTAAGACAATGAAGTCAATTCTCATTAAATTTGGGTAATTTAGGAAAAAAATCCAGTACATTTTAAGACTATTTTAAGACTATTCCCAGGGGTTCCTCCTGTTTATCTGATGACTTTTGACTACCAGAAGTAGAAGCCCACTAAGATTGAAAATATTTTCTAGTGACTGGTTATTCCTTAATGTCAGATAAATGCAATTATAATATATTTTCTCTTCCTATTATGCATTTTTTCTCTAAAATTAGAAAGTAAAGATAGTAGATTAAAACTACTACCTCCTTCCTAATAGTTGTTGACATGCATTTATTTTCCTTGCTTTCCCATGTTAATTTGTTCTTCTACATAAATACCCCTTGATAGAGTGGGTCTCCTCTTTCTCTTGGCTCATCAGCGTACTCCATCTTCTGTGGATTGCATTGCTTTTTATAGTTTTAGAGAACCAGCTTATGTTCCATAAAAGAGTTCACATTGGCTCTGTTTCTTTTTGGGACTTTAGTTTCGGGTAGTTATGAATAATGCTGTTATACACACTAGGTTTAAGAGTATCTTCTCAGCAGGGTATGGTGGTGCACACCTTTAATTCTAGCACTAGGGAGGCAGAAGCAGGTGGATCTCTGTGAGTTCCAGGCCAGCCTGGTCTACAAAGCAAGTTCCAGTACAGCCAGGACTGTTACACAGAAAAAATTCTGTCTCAAAAAACCAAAACAACAACAATAAAAAAGAGTATCTTCTCAACAGTGGATTTGCTAAACAAAAGGCTTGACTTGTTTCCTGCATGGTTTTTAATGGCTCCTAATACATCAGGGAACTTGTCCCTTGAAGGCACTGTATGATGATAATGCTCTTAAAAGAAGGGCATTGAATGACTTAGACATAGACTCTGAAATTCTGTTGCTGCCAAAGAAGAGGATACAATTGTTCCCCCCCACAAAAAAAAAATAGAGCTAGAACTGCATTATGGGAAGTCATGATTCCGAATTCTCAAAACTAGTAATCCAGTGTGAGTGATCAGATTTGAACTTTATTGATTTGGTCTAGAAACTACTCACTAATCTGGTTTATTGTTTTATTTTATTTTAGACCCAACTACGGATTGATTCCTTTTTTAGATTAGCTCAACAGGAAAAACAGGATGCCAAACACATAAAAAGCCAGAGGCTGAACAGAGCTGTAACATGTATGCTAAGGAAAGGAAGGGAAGAGGCAACTAGTGAGCTGGACAAAGAGGTTGAGGCCCTGGATAAGGCTAAAGGTAAAACCCAAAAACGAAGCCTAATGAGCCCAAGAGAAACATCAGTCCCCCAAAGAAAGAGGTCTTCAGGAAGTGGCGGGTTTTTGGGGGACCCCCACCTCTCAGAATCACCTGGGGATTCAAGTGAGGATGCAGAAGGTTCATCTGTGATGTGCACACGACGGAGAAGAACAGCTGAGTTGTCAGAAGTCAACTGCTCGGATTTGCCTGACGTAGTGAGAGATGCTCACGGAAAGGATGGTTATATGTCCACTAGCAGCTCCAGTGAGAGCGATGGTGACAAAACCAAGGCTGTGCTAGTGACTGCTAGACCTGTATTTGAGAAGAAAAAAGGGAAGCTAAGGAGTATGAGGAAAAGGAAAAGGAAATCCAAATTTTAAAAGCCAGTGATTTGGAAGAACAATGTTTATAATGTATTGAGAATATAAGATTAAATCTATTTGTACAATCTCCATTTTGAATGTGTGGTTTTTATTTTTATTTTATTTTTGGTTTCTAAAGTTTATTAAAAATCAAAGAACAGAAAAACCTTACATGAAAATATGTCCGCCGGGCGTTGGTGGCGCACGCCTTTAATCCCAGCACTCGGGAGGCAGAGGCAGGCGGATCTCTGAGTTCGAGGCCAGCCTGGCCTACCAAGTGAGCTCCAGGAAAGGCACAAAGCTACACAGAGAAACCCTGTCTCGAAAAACCAAAAAAAAAAAAAAAAAAAAAAAAAGAAAATATGTCTATTTTAGCATCTATATTATTATTATCCACAAACAAAATTGAAAGATGATATGTTTTGGTCAAACTGTAGCATAGTTACAGCTGTAGCAAGACCAATTTATCTGGTTCACCATTACAGGGATAGACATGTTCCTTTACCTGTAGATAAAACTTTAAAATGCACATTTGTAGATCACTTGGGACAGTCCCAGCATGGTTCCTTAATGAAGATACAGTCAGTATTGCTACTGTGTAGAGAATAGTACAGACCTATGAATCAATGTTCATAAATACTCCTTACTTTTTGATGTACTTTTATTTTATAAATATTCTTTAGTAACAGGTTCACAACTTAAATAGTTTTAAGTATTTTGGATGATTCAAATCCTCATGAGCTGTAGACCCTGGGTGCTGCTCTGCTCTGGAATGCCTCCCAGAGTCAGCAGCCCCACAACAGGCCTGATGACAGTGAGGGGCAAAGTGTATAGTTTTAAAACATGGATGCTAAAATGGACAGTGTACTACAATTTGTATGGCATTTTCTACTTTATCATTGTTCCTATTGTCTTATCATGTCTGAAGCTTTGAGACCACATTAAGGAAAAGGAAAGGGTTTGTATCAATGAGTGCTCTCTCGATATGCATTCCCTCTGACTCAGACCTAGATGAGAAGAGAAATATCCTAACTTTTCAGTCCACAGTCTGGCAGTTCCAGCAACTCGTGATTCTCTGTGTCTCAGTGTTGTTCCAAGGCAGATAGGAGAGTGCCTTATGCCTGGATCATGGAGGAACATTGTATGGTCTTAGCAAGCTAATACTAAAAAATTTCAAGGGTTCTTTTTTCCTTATGAAATAAATTCATATGTTTGAGATAATAGCAAAAGCAATTTATTATTCAGAATGAATTGGCATATCTGTAGTTCAGTTAGGATTATGACCATCGTGTACTTTATAAAGTAAGCCTTCAGCTCATTTATTTTTTTCTTTAGCTTTATCTGCATTTTGCTGTGAAAGCAATATATTCAGTTCTTTATTTGTATCATCTTAAACAGTTCTTTTAAAGTCTATGTTTCGGTCACCTATGAGTTCATGCTGTTTCTTAGTTTGCCTGGTGAACTTTGGCAGCTGGACTGTGTGTGAAAAACTGGAGAAATTTTTTTGCCTCTCTGTCCATAAGGTCTGTCAAGAAGCAGCTGTGCTGAGGTGACTATTCCATGGTTCAGGTCTCGTTTGTAATCTTGCTAACACTTGTGCTTCTGTTTTCCCCCTCATTCCTAGGAAATGGCTTTCAGGAGAACACAGGGGAGGCTTGGGTGTTTTTCTTCTAATTTTTGTTTTTTGTCTCCTTTTGCTTCAGCAATAAGCCATGTTCCCTGAAACAGTTTAGTTAGCAAACTCTGAGTGTAAAGTCAACACTGAGGACTTCTATGGCCACTCATTCTTTTGGGCTTTCAGTTCCTGGCTTCTTTGCCAGCCCAAAATGTTACTTTGTCTCTCCAGTTCTGTGAGGTTGCCCCGAGTTGTCTGGGGTTCTTGTGTGTGGTCCTTTTTCTGGTTTCTCAGCCTTTTTGTTTCACCAGAGTAGGATTTAATGTTTCTTACTGCTTTGGTAAATGCTTAAAGGAAGCAGGAGGACATATTTAATTTATTGGTATGTATGTTTGACTTGTGAGTTTATGTGAGTGCAGGAGCCCAAGGAAGCCATTAGAGGGCACCGGAACAGGAGATATAGTTGGCTGTGGGTACTGTGAGCTAAACTCTGGTCATCTGCAAGACCTGGTCATCGTCATTGCTGAACAGTTTCACCTGCTACAAAAAGGATTTACTTTTAACAGATTTTGAGGAGATACAGTCTATCATGGTAGGGTAGACCTGGTGACAAGTTTGCTCACATCTGGGCTAGTGAGCAAGCTGGAATTCAGGTTGGGCTGAAACTTCAAGTCCTACCTGTCAGCAACCCACTTTCTCCATTGGCGACCCACCTCTTAAAGGTTCCACAACCTCTTCAAACAGCTGGGGGCCAAGTGTTCAAACATGAGTCTGTGAAAGAACACATATCCAAATTTTAACAACCAATAATCAGTAATACCTAGAATTCTTGGCTGCTTTGATAGCTCTGTGATATCATGAAGCAGAAGTGTGTGCATCTGTGTGGGTGAGAGTATAGCTGTATATGTGTTTAACGTTTGCTTTCTTAATAGAGACAGAATCCTGTAAGGCACAGCCGGAGGCATCAGTCTCCATGTACTCTTCAGTGTAACAAATGATTATTGTCATGTTGGTTAACATAATTGATTTGTGAGTTCTGCATCTTGTAAATCTAGCACTGGGGATTTCATGATCTTTCAAATAACTCCCTGAAAGAAGTAAATAGTTTTTACTTATCAAGTCATTATTCATTCTTGTTTTAAACAGTCAAAAAGGGAGTGTGTCCTCTGAGAAAAATTAACTGCCTTTGCATAGCAGTGTGAATTCTTCAGGGTTTTGGAATTCCAGGAATGTTTTACCTATAATACTTATTCTCCAAGTACATACCATGTACTTTTTATATCCCTGTTTTATAAATGAGATAAGCTAAGAAATATAGTAAGTAGATGGCCCCAAGTCATAAGCAGTTATTGCCATGAATAATGAAAACTGGACTTTGTGATGCCTAGACCTGTCCTGTACATGAAATGGTCTCAGTTCAACTCTGTGTACATCATGGTATAGAAGTATTTCTTAGATGTTGTACTCACATTCCTGAGTGTGCAGTCTTGCTTGGCTTTGATTCTTCCTGTGACATTAAAACTAGTATTAGCAGGGAAAGAGAATTTATGTGTGCCCTGAGGTGTGTAGATATGCTGGTGTGTAGATGCTCAGAGAACCATAACCCAGCCTGCTCATTCAGCCTCAGTGAGAAGGAATAGTGGTCATTTGATTCTTGGGTACAGAACAGTGCTACATACATGCTGGTGTAGTTGTTAGATTTAAAATATGTTTTCATATCCAGTGACATAAAAACTGCATGGTCTCTATTTCTATCATAGCCACAGAGTCTTAGAATAACTCTTGGCATCAGAATTGAAAACTTAGTTTGCTTCCTCTTGTGTAGCCTACAGTCTCACTGTAGGAGTGGTGTGTATTCACGATCTAGCTGTGTTCCCAGGCAGTCATGGAACATTCCTACTTTTCCTCAGCCTTTGCTTTCTGGGCTTTGCAACGTCACTGCTGTGCAACCAGAGGCACAAAAGCTGCAGCTGTCAGACCCTAATCCCTTCTGCTTGGACTTGTTGCCAGGGTATACAGTAGCGAATGACTAGCTCTGGAGACAGCCTTGCAGGCATTACCAGAGGCTTCAGCAGCAAATCACAACTTGTGGATGGTACTATTTCACCTTCTGTAAACTCAGCTAACACTTTTAGGTATGTCCAGCCTTACCATTGACCAAAATACTCCAGGCAGACAGGTATAATAAATACTCCTTTAATGAGAGAAATGGAAAACTTGGGGGGAAATGTCTTGCTATTCTTTTAGCTGTGTGATCATGATTTTCTTTAAATTTGTTTTTTTATTGTGTGTAACTGTAGGGAAATTGGTTTCTAACTTACAGAGGCATGCTACAAAGAAAAAGATGGTAGCTGGGAAAATTACTTGAGATCTTTGGAAGAAAGGAGTGTTGTATTAGTTCATGGAAATACTGGGATTGTTTGTCATGTGAAGTCAAACTGAGAAGTAGATATAGCTAATTGTTTTCAGAGACCAACAGCCCATTTAAGCCATTCTGTTTACCTGCTCTAAGTGAATGGCATACAATACTTGGGCTTGTTGTAAACTGGGGTGATGTGGACTCATAAAGGTAGAAGCTTACCCGAAACACCACCTGATGGTTCAGTTAGTTGGCATTTTAATTTGTTAATGTTACATTAGTGGGAATGAATAGATTATGCACTCATTGATAGATTTATTTTCAGTTAATATCATGGTTTGCACTGTACTGAACCAACCTATATCTTCCTAATGTTGAAAGTACTTATTTAGAATTGATATCTTTCTAGTCAATATGGCAGTTACATCTTTCCTTGTGATGGCTGAGGTCATCTCTGCTGAGGATAACTTTTACTATAACAGTATTTGGTTTCTGATCATGAAGCCATTGCTCTGATTCTGATGGATACTAAGTAGTGTTTATGACCTCTCTTAAATCATGCTATAATATGATGTTTTACTACAAAATTCTCAACTACATCAGAAGTTAAACTGCTACATAAGTATAAGTACATTACTACACATTTTGAATCAATTACTGGCATTTGATATTTTAGTGAATTATGTGCTTATTGTTCAGCAAATGATCAAGAAAACATCAATTAATTAATTCAGCAGCTGATGGATTCAGGATCTCAAAAAGGTAAATAATTTTGTTCTTTTAATTTGACGAATTCAATGTAGAGAAACCATTAATAGAATCTAAAACCTTACTTTTGTAGTCTTTATTAATACCTTAAAGGGAACTAGGGTTTATTAATTGCATGTTATATCTTGGCTTATGTTTGCTAACCTAAAAATACCTTCAGTAATGTTCAATGAATATTGTTAAACACCAATGGTCCTGATGATATATTAGGGATAATTTTGACTGACAATAATAATCTATAGAAGACATAAAAAGATTTTAGAGTTTTTCTTTCATCTGCAAAAATTGACATTTTAAAATAGATGCTATACGACAAGCATATTGTGATTATTTGTTAAAAGTTTGAGAGAGAGCAAAATAGTTCTATATAAAAACTAAATATTTTGATGATGTTTGGATGAAAGATGAATTTAGGCTACAAAGTATCTCCAACATGTATTTATCATCTTGATATTGATTTGATGCAAAAATACATAATGTAATTTGGCTCCTAGAGGTAAGAATTTAAACTTGAGTATTTGAAACTGGCCTACCTTTTCAGTCTTTCTTGACATATGGCTTTTCATAGGTTACTAAATATAATGATCTTCATTGAGACAAAAGTATTAATTCTTACATAGACTAGAAAAATTGCATTTTTGTGGAGTATTTTAACACAGATGAAATTATCTTCCATTTTCTTTCTGTCCCTCTTCTTTATATATACTGTAGATGTTTTCAAATAACTTTTTTCTTTGGGCCACACCAGGCTTAACAGGTGGTTCCTACCTAGGTGAGCATATTTGCAAACAGACAGAGTTGGGTGCAGCCTACCTAAATTAAATGCCAATGCTTTGCAAACCTAGAGGTTTAGGTTATAATCTCATAGAGAACCTAGCTCTTCATATAATTTGAATGCAGATGTAATTTCTGTGTTATATAAATAGAATTATGTCATTTTCATAGCCATTAGTAACAATTCTTGGTTTCAGATGTGCACATGATGATTTGGCAAATTACAACTGAAGTGGGGGTAGTTCAAAATGAGTTTGAGATAGAGCAAATGTTAAAATATTCTACAATAGGAGCAGACACACCCCACAATCATCTGTGTAGCTAATTACAAATGCAAAAGTACGTTTAGATGCAGAGTGCTAAGGAGATGAAGTGTGTGCTGCTGTAGCCAAGCCAGATGATGTTTTGTTGGCAAGGCTTCCACCAAGTAGAAGAACACTGGGTTCTCAAGTACTGAAGGATCTTTATCTGTCCTGTCCTTTTACACTTAGTATTGTGGGCTTGGAAAAGATGGAATAAGACCATAGTTCAGTCCTCATATTTCAGTACTTGCAGGAACATCTGAGAATTATAAGATGCCACTTATTTATACACAGATTGAAAGTAGAACTAGGATGAGGGCTAAAAATTCCTCCCTGTAAATGTCTAGTAATCTAACTTCTCTAAAGCTTCATTTATCTTAATTATTCTAAATACATCGTGTTGCCTGCCCCCTGCCACAGCCCAGAAAGCTGCTAGTATATTTAGCAGAGTGTTGTAAGATAGCAGTTCCTCAGAATCTTCAGTTGTGGAGCAAACTCCACATCCCCACCCAATATTCCATGATCCCAGTGTATTGTGGTTCCCAAACCTATTGCTTTGGATTTATTTAGGATAAATGGTTGTGGTGGGGAATGAAGAAAGAAACAGAAATGGGAAAGGTTTTAGATCACATCATAAGAGCTCACATGGGAGTAGAGGGAGATGGATAGAGGGTAGGAAGACCTGTCAATTGTGTCAGCTGCAATATAGATCAAACAAAGTGGGCTGATAACAGGATTCCTTGAGCAAAAGTTGACTGCTAGAGAAGGAAGTAAGAGCCTGGATAAAGGCAGCAGCCATAGCAGAGAAGCCAACTAGGAAGCCTGTGCTTATGAAGTGGTGTATGTCACCCATTGGGGACAGCAATTGTCATTGAATAGTGACATCCAAACTGAAGTTTTGGAGACATCTGAGGTGGATTGGATTGGTAAATTTAAGTTCTTTTTATCTGACATGTGGAAAATTGGTTTATTTAGCACATATTTATTCAGGTTGCTTTTTTAAACCTTCAGTATGTATTAATGGCTAAGTCTCATGTTATCATTGTATGTTTCCAGCTAGTATAGCAAATATATTGCTTTCGACTGCAGCACCGCACCCAAGCCTGATCCTCAGTGTTAGACCAATCTTGTACAAGGATTCTCTGATTGCAAATGTCACTTTTTTTAGGATGCTTCTCTTGATTCAGCCAACCCACCAGGGTACACTAGGGTACTTCAGAAATGCCTTTTTTTTTTTTGGTAATAATCACCAAATTTCATTGATGTTTATTTAGCATCTTCCCCTTTTTGATCCAAATATCAATTTCTCTGTGCAACAATTTCCATTGTCTTTTTGTTTTCCACTTGTATCTTGAACAATCCCAATAAGAAAAGATTTTTTCTCCTTTAAAAATATAAAATATAGTATTGTTTGGACTGTCTGATTGAAACTAAGCAGACCAAGAGACTGGAAATATTTGTGGAATCTTCTCAGAAGTCAATTTCAAAAAACAAAAACAAAAACCCAAGATTTTGAGCTGCCAAAGTGTTCAGAACCATATCTTTTATGCTAGCCTGTGACAGTTTATGAATCTGAAAATATCTTTAACACTTTTTCAAAAAATCTGCAGGTATTCCTCAAAAGCACTTACCATTCTTCTTTGAATAGAAGATTCAATTGAAGGACAGTTTCCTTCACTTAGTGGGGTGGTTTGTAGTTTAAATTTTGCTGACAGGTTTTCATGACAGCCCTCAAATGGAAGCTTGAATTCTCTTGTCAGCTTTTAAAGTCAGATAGTCTCAGTCTCTCTCTCTCTCTCTCTCTCTCTCTCTCTCTCTCTCTCTCTCTCTCTCTCTCTCTTTCTCTCCCTCTCTCCCTCTCTCCCTCTCTCCCTCTCTCCCTCCCTCTCTCTGCTGTGATCTTTTCACATTTTATATCTCCTGTTGACCCTAAAGATAGAAAAAAGAATATAGACAGACCTTTGCTTCCGAGTCCAGCAACAGAAATGATTCACTGCTGAATTCTTCTCAAGGAAAGCATTATTGAAAGAAATGTGGCAAAATTTTGCTAATTTTCACTTCACACTTGAAATCACTTTTGTTCTCAGGAGAACAAGAACACCTGGTAGATTTTAAATCCCTATCAGCAAATATTAGTAGCTGCAAAATGACACTGACTATTTTGTATGAAAAGTTTTGAAATCGATAAACCCAGGAGAGCAACATAATTGCAAAACAATTTCTTCATTATTTTTTAATGACTTTGCTATTCTGGCTAGCCAGTGTGCTCTAGGGATCCTCTGTCTCTATTTCTTAGCATTAAGATTGCATGTGCTCCTCATGCTTTTGCAGCAAGCACTTTATTCGCTGTTCTATTTCCCTAGTCCATATTTTAAATTGCCATATATGATGGATAGACTCTCTTAGAGTCTTTAAGCAATCAGGAGTGGTTGTAGTTGTTTATTATAAACTGTCTTTGAAGGTACTTTATCTTGGGAGTTTGATTTTCAATTATAATAGAACATTCATTTGTGTTGTTGAAATTTCATTCTATTATGGAAATAAAATTGTCACTATCAAAAAGAAATTATCTGCTCTGTTTATTCAGAAAGACAGTGAAAAGTCAGAGACACATTTGCCGTCACCCACTTGTTAGACACAGATATGGTCAAACTAATCTTTAAAATTACAATAACATGCAAAGTCAGATACATCAGACTCTACCAGCAAATATTCACAAGTAAAGCTTTTATATCAAAGATTGGAGCTCTTAGGGACTCTCCTGGGGTTTGGTATACTCTACCATTTATTGATCCCTAGTGTCTTAGGTGACTTGTCAAAGGAGTGCTATCTTTATGAGGAGTAGGCAAGGATGCCCAAGAGGAGCTATTCGGCTAAACGTCAAGGAAGCAATTAATGTCTGCTTTTTCCTAAAGAATTTCTGCAGCACATGTTGATAGATACCATCACCCTGTCAGTCTCAGCATACCAAGAGCATATAGTGAGGTGAAAGTTAGAGTTCAAACAAAACATATTACCAGTATCATTTGGTTCCTGAATGCAAATGCTTACGGCTGCTTAAGGAGAGTTTCAGATAAATGTTTTGAAGGGCACTGCTCTTCCTGAAGAATACCCATTGTTCATCTTTCTGCTTTCTCTGCATCTCTAAGGACCAATGTTTGTAGGAGAAGGAGAGTGGGGTGGTTGATGTTATGATGTTATGTCTAGTACCAAAATAACAACATAAAGACACGTGACTATAAACAGAGTGCAGGAGTATATTATTGAGTAGAATTAAGTATCCTTGTTTTTTTTTTGTTTTTTTTTGTTTTTTGGTTTTTCGAGACAGGGTTTCTCTGTGTAGCTTTGCGCCTTTCCTGGAGCTCACTTGGTAGCCCAGGCTGGCCTCGAACTCACAGAGATCCGCCTGCCTCTGCCTCCCGAGTGCTGGGATTAAAGGCGTGCGCCACCACCGCCCGGCTAGGTTTCCTTGTTTTTTTTTTTTTTTTTTTTTTTTTGGTTTTTTGAGACAGGGTTTCTCTGTGTAGCTTTGCGCCTTTCCTGGAGCTCACTTGGTAGCCCAGGCTGGCCTCGAACTCACAGAGATCCGCCTGCCTCTGCCTCCCGAGTGCTGGGATTAAAGGCGTGCGCCACCAACGCCCGGCAGGTTTCCTTGTTTTTATGAATAACCAGAGGTCATAAAGTATAGGTTACTATACATTACCAAGATACTTGGAGTTGTATTGTGAAGTTGCTATAGAATCAAGATCTTATACTCCCACCAATCTTTATTTTAACCAAGTCGAACCCAGTGATGGCCATCCAGACTTGTTTTTAAAAGCCATATCAATTATTTTGTGCTTCATTTAGTGTTGCAGAAATAGATGGTGGTGGTATCAACTTCAGTAAACATCAAAGAGATGGTGAAGGCCTGACATATGAAGAGTTAAGTTAAACTATGAAATACTTCTGTTCTTACATTTTTTAAAGTGAGGGTAGGAGTGAAATGAGTATGCCACAGTCTAGGTGTGGAATGAAGGTCAGAGGACAACTTGGGGGAGTCAGCTCTTTCCTTTTACCATATGCAGTCTAGAGACTAAATTTGGGTCCTCAGTTTGGCAGCAAGCTCCTTTACCCACTGAACCATCTTGTCCCTATGAAGTATTTTTAAATAGTTTGCTACTTTATTTCATCTAAAGTCAATGAATATTCAGGGCTGTTTTTCCATCAGGTTTTTCTGTTTTTAGGACTTAAAATATATTTTTTATTACTTTCTGTAAGCATGCAAAATAATGAGTTCCTTTTTGATATTCTCTTGCCTGCACCGTATTCAACTCATATCTTTCCATATCACCTTTCCTTGGCTCCCTTCTCCACACTTGTTTCCTTTCATATTCCCAAGCAGTCCCATATCCAGAGTCCACATATAGAATATAGCATAAAATATTTGGCTTTATTTTCATTCTTCTTTTCCTCTTCCATTAGTCCATCCTCCTTTCACACAGCCTCCCTTCTACTTTCATATCTAACAATCTAGGAAATCTTGATTAAATCTTAAATCTAGATTCCTCACATGAGGAAAAGCATGCAATATTTACCTTGTGGTCCTGGCTTATTTCATTTAGCATGATTAAAACCAGTAGCGTTTTTTGTTTGTTTGTTTGTTTGTTTGTTTTCCTTGCAGAGATCAGAGAAGTTGATGATGACAGGCAGGTGGTCGCAGAGATCATGGCAAGAAGTTTTATTCCGACTCTGATAACAACTATTTCTTGGGAAGGCTTTCACTTTGCTGGTCATGAAATTCGGATTACTGAAGCCAAAGATTGTTACGGTGCTGTTGTCTGGCCATCGGTATAATTTATTAAAAATTTGCTGCACCCAATTACTCTCCAGTTTTATTCATTGTTATATTCTACTTGGATGAAGGCAACAGCTTACACGATTCTATTTTGTGATTTCAGACAACACTCAAGTTAGACATTATGCAATGGGAAATTGTTTTCAACAATTAAATTTGTTTCTGACTTTATTGACATTTGTGCCTAAATAAAGATGTGAATGCCTTCAATTTTTATGACTATGAGAGTTGAAAAGAGTAAATGTTTTCACTCCCCATTTTATTGACTCTGAATTAAGCAAGCATAAAGGATGTCTATTTGAAACCCACAAGCAGGATACTCAAAGGCCCCACTCCTTTACCCGTTATTTCAGGGAGGGTGGCAGACCACCACTACTCCCCACCCCAACTTCACACTTTACTTGGAATCATCTGGTATTGTTAGAAGTTTGAATAAGGTAAAATTTAAACAACTACACTCTGTATTGTCGCTCATTTCTGTCTTTCTTTTCAACAAGGACTTTCTCTAGCTAGCCAAAATGTTAAACCTATGAGAGGATGTACTTCTATCATAATTTTTCTGGAATTATGTATATGAACACCCCCATTTACAGATGTGCACATGTACAGATCATAATATCTATGGCATATTTACCTTATAGGGTTTGATTTTAACTATTAATACTTTAAACACCCTTTCCTCTCAATTTCCATAGGCCCTTGTTCTATGCTATTTCCTGGAAACACATGCCAAGCAATATAACATGGTTGATAAAAATGTGATTGAAATTGGAGCTGGGACAGGGCTTGTCTCCATTGTGGCAAGTTTACTTGGTAAGGAAGTATTTTTTTTATTGAATTATGTAGTTGGTCAGGAAACTAATGACCAAATATCATTAGTTATTTTTGCTTTCCAGTGTATTATGACCTGGGCTTATATGTAACTCCTTAATTATTTTTTAAGATTTATTTATTTACTTTATTTATCTGAGTGTTCTATCTGCATGTACGACTTTATGCTAGAAGAGGGCATCAGATCCCACCATCTATGGTTGTGAGCCACCATGTAGTTGTTGGGAATTAATCTTAGGTCCTCTGTAAGAGCAGTTAAGGTGTTCTTAATTGCTGAGCCATCTCACAGCCCCTCCTTAATTGTTTAAAACAGACTTCATCAAGGAATTCTACCAATAATAATATTGCTTTGCTGGTTTCTTTCCAAAATTTTCCATTTAAGTAGTTTTAAATCTTCCTGTGGAATGAGAGCTTACAAGCCTAGGTAGGAGGTGAAATTATTCATCTTGTTAGATTCCTTTGGGGGTTTTGGAGTCCTATACTTTTGTGAACATGCATCTGTTAAAATAGGGAAGGGGTATTAGAAGTGACATGAAACTCACACCTTAACTTTGATTTTTAGGGGTTTGTCCCTGGATTTGCTTTTTCATTTCCATTCTCATTTGGTCCTACATATAAGGCTCAGAATTCTTTCTTTCTGTTCTGCCCCTTGATGATCATGTTTATTCTTGGGTTGGAGAAAAATAAAAGTGCAAATCAACTTTTTTTCAGGGTTGGAAGAATCAGGTTATTTCTTAATACCATGATGCAGGCCCCTTCCTTCAGATGTCTTATAGTACAATCTTCTATTTTCTGCATGGGATAAATCCTGTGCTTCAGCCAACTCTTGATGGAAGGATGGCTAATAGAATACCATATCTTCAGACAAAGAGTATTGGAATATTCCACTTTGTTCACTTATGCATCTTTTCATGTGTCTTTGTATGGACTTCTGTAGTAGCCACAGTTCTTTATATGCCATCTGGTATTGTATTCCAATGGTATTTATTAATGGGTGATCTGCCTGTAAGTCCTGGGTCATTTCTCTACCTAGACTTGCTTATCTTGATTACAGTGGTGAAATCCAGGAGCTTCTTTGTGGTACTTGTCCTCCTGTTACTATGATAGGACCAAAAACAACGTGGTGAGGAAAGGGTTTATTTCATCTACAACTCTCAGGTCACATTTTATCATTAAGGGAAATAAAGGCAGGAACTCCAGGCAGGAAACTGGAGTCAGAAACTGATACAGAGGCCATGGAGGAGTGCTGCTTATTGGCTTGGTTGTCATGGTTTGCTCAGCCTGCTTTCTTATATAACTAAGGACCACTTGCTCTATCTGCAGTGAGCTGGGCCCTCCTATATCAATCATTAGTCAAGAAAATGCCCCTACAGACTTGGCCACAGAATAGTTTGAAGGAAACATCTGTGTTAAGTTGACAGAAAGCTAGCCAGTATGGTATTGGTAGTTTGTTGCTAATCTATGTTATTCACCAAATTCAAAACATGCAGACACTTAGGACTCTTTTTGGAAAGTTTAGTCTTCATTATTGATCTTGGATCATTGCAATGAGGTGTTTTTTTTTCCTTGTGGTCATTTTTTCTCCTAAATAGAGAACAACAATGATGAATTAGACAAAAACCCAGGAGGTCAGCAGGATATAGAAATACCACAAGATTCTGTTTTGTTCTTTTTTAAAAGGAGGGGGAAGAAAAGTATATTAGTGTCCATTCTGAAAATCACTGTGTTGCCTAGTCTTTTCTTTGGGTCTAGCAGTTGTGAAGAATCTGAGTGCATGTTGGTTGAAACCTGACTGATCTTATTATAAGAGCTTTTCCTACCATTCTTTTTTCATAGGTGCTCGAGTGACTGCTACAGATTTGCCTGAATTACTTGGAAACCTGCAATATAATATTTCCAAAAACACCAAAATGAAATGCAAGCATTTGCCCCAGGTTAAAGAGCTCTGCTGGGGAGTAGCATTAGACAGGAACTTCCCCAGGTCTTCCAATAACTTCGACTACATCCTGGCAGCAGATGTTGTCTATGCCCATCCTTTCCTGGAGGAGCTTCTCATGACCTTTGACCATCTCTGCAGAGAAACTACCATCATCCTCTGGGCCATGAGATTCAGGCTGGAGAAAGAAAATAAATTTGTAGATAGATTTAAGGAACTGTTTGATCTGGAGGAAATTTCTAGTTTCCCTAGCCTGAATATTAAGTTGTACAAAGCTATGAAGAAAAATCGGAGGAGTGCATAGTGCATATTGTCTGTGAATTAGGACATGGGCATGCCAAGGTAGTTTCTAGTAGATCATTACTTTAAAGAACACACACACACACACACACACACACACACACATGCACATACACCACTGTAAGAATAAAAATTAACTCTAAACTTGTCTTATTTTAAGCAAGAATTTTTACACACACAGTAGGTGCATTTGTAAGATTAGGATAATTTGTTCCCAAGTCTGTCTGCTCGGTACTCTAATTACATGGTAACAAACTTTCTGTAACACCATGCTGTGTCATCAGAGCAAAATGGTAATTTTCAATAATGATATCTCTAACTGAATGTTATTAATTTAATTTCTTTTTGAGAATGTATTTTAGATTGGCCTTGAACTTGAGGTGGTCTTACCTCAACATCCCGAGTGCTAGCACTCTAGGTGTGTAACCACCACATCCATCCATATTGTTAATACTTTAAAATATAGGCTTAAAAGGTTTTATCTTTAGAGATCAAGAAACTGGCTATAGTAAATTTGAAAAATAAATTTAAAAAGGCAAATATATGATGTAATGGTCAGTGCTAGGTGTCTGTGGTTCCCACCAATGCCAGTTTAGAGGGTGGCTGTCATTTCTGCTTGGCAGTTTGGACCTCTAGCATAACTACTGAATCAACCAAGCATGTGGAACATTTCCCTCTGTTTATATGAGTGGAAAGAGCATAAGAATACCTGAGATTCTGAGGAATCTGAATGCAGACATCCACGGCTGGGCCCCTGGTGGAGCACTGGGAGTCTAATTAGTGAGAAAGAAGAGGGTTTATATGAGCGAGAATTGTTGAAGCCAAGGTTGGATAAAGCACCCGGACAAATAAATGAATGGAAGCACAGGATCTATGAACCAAAGGCTGAGGGGCCCCCAACTGGATCAGGCCCCCTGAATGCGTGAGACAGTCATTTGGCTTGATCTGTTTGGGAGGCAGCTGTGCATTGGTGCCGGGTCCTGGGCTCGTTGCATGAGTTGGCTATTTGAATCCTGGGACTTATGCAGGGACACTTGGCTCGGTCTGGGAGGGGGGGAATGGACCTGCCTGGACTGAGTCTACCAGGTCGACCCCGGTCCGCGGGGGAGACCTTGATCTGGAGGAGGTGGGAACGGGGGGTGGGCTGGGGGGAGGGGGGGCGAGAGGGGGAGAACAGGGGAATCTGTGGCTATTATGTTGAACTGAATGGTGTTGTAAAATAATAATAAAAAAAATCCAATCGAAAAAAAAAGAATACCTGAGATTAGTACTTGTTTTTGTAAGCAAAGTAAAATTCATTTTTTTTCACAGAAATGGAAATAATTATAAGAACATTGGGTTAGAAGTACATAAAAAGATTTAGCTTCCTTATCTCAAATAAGTAGACATGGTTTAACAGATATACCTAGATATTTGAAGTTGTTAGGGTCCTGGAGAAGTCCTACAAAAGACCATCATCCATGTATGCCATCAGCAAGAGTGTTTATTATCTTGAGAAAGATTCCAGTATACTGGGGATGACCATCCCACACAAAGGCAAAATGGCGCAGACCCTGAGAAAAGCTCAAGGCTCCTTTTAAGCATAGCTAAGGGGAGATCCTAGGGCAGTTAGGTCACTTTAGCTATGATTGGCTTAAGCAAGTGGCAATCATTTTAGTACGTTCTAATTGGCTAGGGCTGATGGGTGGTCAGGTTTACAACCATTCTGTTTTTTGAGCAGGCCTGGACAAGTCCCAGGCTTTGTCCTTATTTGATTATCACCTTGAGCTTGCTGACTGTGGCTCAGGCCTGGCCTGACCTGGTATTCCATGTACCAGGCAGGCCTCCTCCTCCTGTTCTTGGGGGGTAAGGGGGAAGTGTTGGAGATTGTTTGTACTTGTTTGTGGCTCTTTCAGTAACTCCTTGTTCAGTCTCAGGAAACTGAAATTGAGGCCTGATATCTGAGAGAAGACTGAGCAACCTATTATGGTGTCTACTTGGTCCTCTCAAAATCATCTCAGATTTTTTTCATGTGGCCCTTAGAAATTAGAATAAGGTTTAAAGTAATTAAAGTCAGTGTGAAAAGAGTAAAGAATTAGGCCTTTATGCCATGTGACTGCCTGAACTGTGTTGCTGGCAACACACTGCAGTGTCCTCAGCTAGACTGTTATGTGCCTTTGGTGATACTTGCTCCTCCGGGGTTAGCACTTTCTGAACATTGTCATGGTCCAACACATCTGCAATTATCTCCTGGACCCTGCACTGTAAGTTAGAATGTAGGCACACTTCAGTATAACTCTTGGTGCATGGGTTTTTATAAGGATCATACCTCATCAGTTTTCTATTTGCATGGCTATTTGTCCTCATGTTGATTTAGTGTTCAGCGTGCACAGGACAGTGATATCATTTTTTTCTCTTCACAGATAAGAACAAAGGCCCAGGTTACACATCTGTGGGGTTAAATATAGAGACAGTCAAACCCAGGTCTGTTTGAGCACAGAATCTGCATTTATAATTCCAGTACTGTCTTTAAGCACTGAAAAAAGTAACTTTCAAACACTTTAAACAACTGAGGTGAGTTCTTCAAAAGGAATAGATACTCAGAAAGAATAACAAATACATTTAAAAATGAGACCTATTCCTCTTAACACTGTCCCTAGACTTTCTACCCATGGGAGGAGACATCACAGAAGGCTGTGGTGGAAGGTACACCTGTGGTGGGTGTGGTAAAGGAGCAGACAGAGACTGGTGAGGTCTGAAGTAAGAGAAACACCAGCAAGTAGATTATGGAGGTCCTGTGCCATGGCCTAGGATCTCCAAATACAGGTTCGGGGAGTAAATACCACACGTAGTCCTTAGTTAGGTTGTACAGCCATTGGTTAAGTTGTGCAGCCATTGGTTACACTGTGTGGTCATTGGTTAAGCTGTATGGTTGCGATGGAGAACTGAAGAAGAGAATAAAGGCCAGTCTAGCTGATCCATTCAGTACTAGACTTTGGCCTGTTTCAGGGTATTTCTGATTTGAGTAAGGCATTTGGGTCTTTATATGTTCCTGTATCTGTCCTGGGAAGACTGTTTTGAGGATGGTGGTGGCTGTGATCTGTCTGCCTGCAGCATTTACAGTTAGCTGGTGAAAAAGTTATTCCGAACTCATCTGAGCAGTTCGTTACTGTGTCCACCACATCATTTCAGGCTCCTCAAAGAATTCTAGCTTTTTTTTTTGTCTGCTGAAATAGAGAGCCACTGGATGATTCTAAGTAAAGGAATGGAATACCGTTATAACCTGTAAAGACTTCTTGGCCTGGTGTTCTGAGAATGGGATCTCAAAGTCAAGGAACCAACTGGGAGCTGTGGCAGCCATCCAAGCAAAGGACAGCAAGAAGTCTACATGGGGGAGGTGAGATCAGCTGTTCTAGCTGTACTCTGAAGCCAGAGGCAGCAGAGTGTTCTACCAAGTGGGGTGTGGAATGTGAGCAAGAAAGCCAGGGCTGACTCTGAAATATCCTTGTGAGCTCTAGAATATGAACTTAGCTTTTGGTTCAGAGAAGGCTTATGAAGCCCTTTTACAGAGCAAAAGAGAATAAAAGGACTGAGCCCGGAGATTTACCAGCATTAGGGATCAGACAGACATTTTCAGAATTTTTTGGAGGCTATGTGCCTTCCCCCAGTTGTAGCTAAATATGTGGATCCTGAAAAATATGAGTTTAATGGCACAGCCTTCTAGAACCTGTCACTGGACTTGCTAAATTTCTAAAAGTTGCCTCAGAGGAATCTAAATGGCTGAATATCATAGGTCTGGCAGCAAAGAACTTGGTATAATAAGTTGCGGGGGGGGGGGGGGGCACGATCCACCTTGACTCTTGTTAAAAAAGTGTTTGAATATCATTGTGAAGTAATTTTGAAGTAGGGAAGATAAAGTGTCCTCTCAAAGACTGTTGGGACCAAACCAACCATTTGGCTCCTTAAAGTTATTCGTTTTCAAACACATCCAAACCCATTATCTTACTCTGTTTATAGGTTTTACTTGAGAATTCTAACATCACCCTCTCTCATCGTGCCTCTGTCCTTCTACTTCACTCTGTGTTTTGTCTGGTCTTCTTCCTGTTTTGTTTTTGTTTTTTCCTGCAACCTCTCCATGTTTTTACAGTAATTCAGTTTCAAAAGATGTAATTTGTAGAGCCTTTTCTGTCTCACAATTCTCCTTTTAAAAAATTGTTGATTTTCAATCTGAACAACTCCTGTTGTGAAGTTTGAGACAAGTGAGATTATGTTTTTAATGATGTAATTTTTTTCAGTAACTCTTTGAATTTCTAATTGATTGGAGTGCTACCTATCAAGGTTTTAATTCAGATGGTTGCAGAATAATTATTGCTTCAGAGATGACAATCTGACCTGTAAGTAATGTTCTTTGACAGCTTAAAATGACACATTGGCAATCATGAAAGTGGCTTCCCAGACAAGTTTTAATATAAAATCCTGTCTTAGAATTCAATGATACATATTCTTTGTACCATTTTTTAAAAATCAGAACAAGGTAGGGTAAAAGTATATTTTGCTACTAGTAAATTATTAATGTGTTTCAACCAAAGATTCCCTTAGTATTTTAGTGACTAATAGGCAGTTAATTTAAGAATTAGGATTGCCGGGCGGTGGTGGCGCATGCCTTTAATTCCAGTACTCGGGAGGCAAAGGCAGGTGGATCTCTGTGAGTTTGAGGTCAGCCTGGTCTACAGAGCGAGACCCAGGAAAGGTGCAAAGCTACACAGAGAAACCCTGTCTTGGAAAAACCAAAAAAAAAAAAAAAAAAAAAAAAAAAAAGAATTAGGATTTCAAACATGATTTTACAGCTATACATTGGAAAGAAGAGTTGAGGAAAAATTCCATACAGCATCTTTGGGATGAAGAGGCAAAGACTAAGAACTTTTGGGAACAGGCTTCATTATTTA
This sequence comes from Peromyscus maniculatus bairdii, assembly GCF_049852395.1. Lineage (NCBI taxonomy): Eukaryota > Metazoa > Chordata > Mammalia > Rodentia > Cricetidae > Peromyscus > Peromyscus maniculatus. The sequence goes on along the minus strand of NC_134864.1, from coordinate 68,052,295 downwards.
AAATAAGTAATTCAAGGAGACTTAAGGGTGATTACAAGAATGCCAAATAATAAATGTAGCTATCCCCCACTTTTTTTGGAGTTTGGTTTTTAATCCTTAGAAAGCTGTCTCATGACTGTTATTCATTCATTCACACGTCTATTTACTACTAATTCACTACTTACTAAAAACTCACACTATGCCAATCCAAGGCTGCAGACACAGCAGGGGTCAAAGTGGACAGGGCTGGTTCCCCTGGAGACTATTAGATTGGTGCAAATGGGCTAAGGCAGAGATGCCATTGGCAGGGGAGAGGGAGAAGTGCAAGCAAAGGGGTGGGCAGCCCTGATAGCAGCAAAATGGAATGAAATCCATGGCCAGGAAAGTGTGAAGGTGACTGAGCAGCAGCCTGTCACTGGGCAAAAGAGGACAAGGGCATAAGGAGTAAAGGACAGATTCCAGCTCAGGAGTGTGTGCTGAGCTGAGGAAGCAGAGTCCAGTGACCTGCTTGAATTACTCACTAGGAGAATTGTCACTTCTGCTAACTTGTGCTGAATGATAACTGTCATTAGTGGAATGCACACTGCTTTAGGGTCTGGGTAGAGACTACTCACATAGTATCTTTCCCCAAGACCCATAAAAGCATTTGTCCAGTTTACAAGGAAAGACATTGAGACCCAGTGGACATGGGTATCTTCCCTGAGGTGACACAGATGTGGTCACTGGGATGGGAACTCTGATCTCTACAGTCCTAAAGCCTATGTTCTTTTCTTAAGCTCTGCAAGAAAATATGAATTTGAATTTTCTTTGTATTAATGGGCTACCAGTTAAATGAAGAGTATTGTTTGTCTCCTGAGAACAAATTAGCATAAATGGGGTACTCTTGAGATATACCTGGAAAGATGAGCACCTAGTCATAACAGCATGCATATGACATAGGTATATAGACTTAGCAAAGGGTATAAATAGAAAATACATTTCTGTTTGCAAGGAATATTAGATGCATATTGGAATAACCAATTCAAAGACATATGATGATCTTAATGCAACCATTCAAAGAAATAAAAGAACATTTTTGTATAAAGAGGCTCTGAGAATGAGCTGAATCTGGGAGATGGCTGGAGAAAAGTGATGAGGACGAAGTGTACTGTGACCTCAGGTGGCTTTTCATCAGAGAAGGCCATTTGGGCAGGGCTGAACTTTAAAACATCATCTGATACGTTAGTGACTAGGCTCAGTGTGTGACGCTGGTGTTTGTTGCCTGGTTACTAGGAGAGGACACTTACTGTATCAGCCGAGCAGAACAGAGCTGTGGGGGTGAGGTAAGGACAGCTGCTCTTGGAAATCACCTTCCCGCAAGCTTTCCCAGCCATTTAGGCAGTCAAAGATAAGGATAGAGATGCTCTGCAGAGCAGATTGAAACCTGCTGCAGTGAAATCGTTTACGTGGAAATGGCCCGTTAGCCTGAGATCCATCTGATGTCAGGCAGCTTGCTTCTGGAAGGTGAAATTGCCCAGTCAGCCTCACTTGCTGCCTGAAACCCCCTGACAGGTGACAGCTGCCAGCTGATGCAGCAATATGTTACTCTGTGTGTTTCCATGATGTCAGAGAAGCTGTCCTGTGAGATACAGATTCAGGGAATAGTGCCAATGTCTATGCAGAGCAGTGGCCAGGCCACATAGCTATAGACTGTTCTAGAATTGAGAAAAGGTGATTTAAAAAACACCTGCTAATGGCTTCTCTAGATACTAAGATAAGGTGGGAAGAACCTAATGCTTCTGACAATATTCTTATTGTGCCTGTTCCTGATCAGTTTTTAAGTTGGCCAGTGGTACTTGAAGCCTGTGGACTATTGTCTCTACCAAGCCAGAACTGCATATGGAATTTGAAAAATGTAAGAGATTGAAGCCAATATCTGGAGAGATTTCCGCTTGGATGTGGATATTGCATATGTTTAGAACATTCTTGTTTTTATTCACTTTTTCTTTTGCTTCTACTGACTATTTAAAAACAAAGAATTTGGGTTACCATTCCCCCAAAGATAGCGCTGAAGATAAGCTGAATTAGAATTGCATACACTTGTCACAATGAGGCCCCAGTGACCTGTAGAATGAACTTTTCTTCCAAATAAACCAATGAAAAAAATTCAAGCCATGACTTAAATAAGTGATTTGAATTATGAAATATTTTATGTAAATACATCCCAATAAGGATTAAATACTGAACAGTATAATTCAATACTTATACTGTTGATACATTTGATAAATATACTGTTTGATAACAGTGTAATCTTTAATTAGAGATTGTTAAAATTCTACTCCTGTTTGTAGTGCCAGGCACATGCTATGAAATAGATGCTTCAAGTAAAGAGAAAATAAAGGCTGGTTTTCAGTTCTTTGAACAACACACAGGTATTTGACTGCATGTGAGCGACATGTGTGTGTGTGTGTGTGTGTGTGTGTGTGTGTGTATGTGTGTGTGTGTGTGTGTGTGTGTGTGTGTGTATGTGTGTGTGTGTGTGTGTGGTAGGTTCATATGTGATGCTGATCCTGCCAGCCCCAGAGCTAACTCTGAGCCATGCTGTTCTCATGCATCTCACATCAACCTGAAGCAGGAAGCACTAGAGACTGGGCATTTTGGTAAAGAAGTAGATGTGGATGTACCTCCAAGTTGCCACTCTGCTCAGACCCTTATTTATCAAGTCTGCTGCCTCTGAAGCTAAACCTCTTACTGTGCATCCTTCTCCCCAGGATGCACTGTATGATAAGTTCAGAGAAGAATGAATATTCTTTCCCGAAGACATTCCTGAACCCCTGAGTAATTAATGCCTTGAGACTCCACCTTTTCCAAGTTGCACATCACACAGGCTGACCTTATTTTTTTGTTTGTATTTAATAATCTTTTACGCTTTTGTGCTATTTATGTTCACTTGAGCCTAACCCTTTTAGCAGGGTTGCAATCTGCCTATGAAGAGGGAATAATAAAAATCTTGCAGAGATGACTTTATAGTCAAAGGCTAAGGAGTATGTTTCTTGAAACTCTAGCTTAAGGACTCTGAATTTTAAAAAAGATACTTGTATGCTACTAAAGAACAGACACTGACAATGTTTAATTTTATTTCTACAGTGTATAATAGTTTTATATTGTTAGGCAGATTCTTAGTTTAAACATATGTTGATGATCTGCATACTAGAATTGTGACTCCCAACCTGCACGTTGTCTTTAAAGAGAAATATCTGATATATACAGACAGTGACAGTCCCTGAGCAAGAGCCTTCAGGGGTACTAAGGGACATGTCATGGCTGGAGTGGAGACTGGGAGAAACTTGGCAAGACAATTTCTTAATTTCTTCACTATGGAGATGTGTATCACCCAACTGCTCCATTTGCTGGATGAACTGGATGACTGTCATGTAAGACTATTCTTCATTGTTATAGTATAATAGTTTGGTGTAGTAGTTTTTCTGTGTCCCGCCTAGCCTGTGGTTGGGACAAATCTCTCACCCACAGTCTGCAGCCTTTTATAAAATAGTCACACAGAGGCTTAATATTAATTATAACTGCTTGGCCATTTACTCAGGCTTATTACTTACTAGCTCTTACACTTAAACTCAGCCCATTTTCTGTTAATCTATATGTCACCACACTTTTCATGGCTTTACCTGTGTACCACTACATGCTGCTCCTTTAGCGGCTCCTGGCATCTCCCTCAGCCTTTTTCCTGTTTGAATTTTCTGCCTGCCTCTAAACTGCCTTGCCATAGGCCAAATGACTTTATTTATCAACCAATCAGAGCAACACATATTTGCAGTGTACATAAAGACATTCCCCCCACCATCAGTTTGGTATTGGGCTACTATATTGTTTCTTTTTCAAATTTGTGGTGAATTTGAGCCATGTTTTTCCATGAAATGTCTTTATAATATGTCCAACTAGTCCCAGTGAAGCAATTTGAAAAACTCAAATTCATCATGATTGTAGAAAAGCCATTTAGGAACATTAGGAGCTGGAGGAAACTGGAGGTGGGATGGGACAGGGTGTTGATTTTCGCTTTGCATATATAAACATGTGGTTAGCACATTGAATTATAGTGGCTGGCGTTGGTTTTCACTGCATGACTTTTCCTAGGGAGACATAGAGAAATGTTTATTCACCCCAGATTGAGAGGGCATCAGCAGGCCCCAGGGAAAATTCCATCCACATTCAGTTCAATGAACCAATGAGTTTATTGGGGTTAGTTATAGAAGCTCAGCGGACGCATAAGCCACTACACTAGTAGGAAGTCCCCTAGGCAACCTACAGGCAGTGATACAATGGAAGAATCCCACCCACAATAAACTGTACAACTGAAGAATCCCATCCCAAGGATTATTCACCTCTTATATTAATTTGGAGAGGAAGGGCTTTCATAAGGATCTCATGAGGGACTAATCATGAGTCTCCTGATCCTGTTCCACCTCTTCTCAGACAATATTAACAGTCCTGATCTTGTTAAGGTCTCACTAAGGTCCTTACAGCTGCTTTTCTTCAAGATGGTGATGTTCATGTCCAATACAGAAGAAACAATCCTCTATCTGGGCTGTCCTGTGGAACTTGAAATAAAGGGTTCATTCCAGTGTAGAAATCTGTATTTTTTTTCAAGTTCCTTTTTAAAAAATTATTATTTTTTAAATTTTATAATTTAATTTAATTTTACATATCAGCCACGGATTCCCCTGTCCTCCTTCCTCCTGACCCCCTCCCCCCAATCCACCCCCCATTCCCATCTCCTCCAGGGCAAGGACTCCCCTGGGGATTCAGCTCAGCAGATTCTCTTGATTGGCCATTTTCAGAGGAATATTTCCTTAGTGTACACAACTAATCACGCACAGGCTTTCTTCTTGTTCTTACCGCACTCTATATGACTGGTGATTTACTGAACTTATGCATTCCAAGTTTTCTCTTTGCATGTAATTGCTAAATAGAGAATTTTCCACATGAAAGGCTTCAACTATGTTGAAACCAAACTTAGCCACATTGTCAGATGCAAGATCCCTGAAGCTCAGTCGACACCAAGCAATTGTTTTTGGAAGAAAGAAAACAAACATTTACTTTCCCCAGCACTGAAATATTAATCAGTCTATTCAATAGAAACTAGAATATTATGTGTTAAACATAAACTGCATCCTCTGCCCAATGAGTCACACCACTGCCCTTTTCCAAAGTACCATCAACACCTTAACAATCAAGGGACATATTTCCTAGAATTCTGACTGCTATTGGTCACTTGGAAATGGAATATTCGGTCATATCAACGTATATGGCTCCCCCTAAAGACAACCAGTGGAATTTCCATGGAATTCTTGTTTTCTCTAAACTCAAAAACTATTTGTGTGGCAAGTTCAGAGTCCAATGCTTCACTTTTATAATTGCTGAAATTACTCAAAGCCACGCAACAGTGAAGCAATAGGTAGAAGGAGTCCTTCACAAGCGGCTGGTGAATTCTAGGTAACCTTGGCCTCTAGAGTGGAGGTGGCATTCTGTATTCCAGCTTGGTACTGATATAAAAAACAACATACAGACCGATGGAATCGAATTGAAGACCCTGACATTAATCCACGCACATATGAACACCTGATTTTTGACAAAGAAGCCAAAACTATACAGTAGAAAAAAGAAAGTATCTTCAACAAATGGTGCTGGCATAACTTGATGTCAATATGTAAAAGATTACAAATAGATCCATATCTGTCACCATGCACAAAACTCAAGTCCAAGTGGATCAAAGACCTCAACATAAATCTAGTTACACTAAACTTAAATACACTAAACTTAATAGAAGAGAAAGTAGGAAGCACTCTTGAATACATTGGCATAGGAGATCACTTCCTAAATATAACACCAGCAGCACAGACACTGAACACAACAATTAATAAATGAGACCTCTTGAAACTGAGAAGCTTTTGTAGGGCAAAAAGACACAGTCAATAAGACAAAAAGCCTACAGAATGGGAAAAGACCTTCACCAACCCCACATCTGACAGATGACTGATCTCCAAAGTATATAAAGAACTCAAGAAACTAGACATCAAAACACTGAACAATCCAATTAAAAAATGGGCTAAAGAGCTAAACAGAGAATTCTCAAAAGAAGAATCACAAATGGCTGAAAGACATTTAAAAAATGCTCAACATCCTTAATCATCAGAGAAATGCAAATCAAAACGACTCTGAGATACCACCTTACACCTATCAGAATGGCTAAGATCAAAAACACTAATGACAGTCAATGTTGGAGAGAATGTGGAGCAAAGGGAACCCTCCTCCACTATTGGTGGGAATGCAAACTTGTACAACCACTGTGGAAATCAGTTTGGCAGTTTCTCAGAAAACTGGGAATCGATCTACCTCAAGACCCAGCCATACCACTCTTGGGCATATACCCAAGGAATGCTCAATCATAACACAAAGATACATGCTGAACTATGTTCATAGCAGCACTATTTGTAATAGCCAGAAACTGGAAACAACCTAGATGCCCATCAACTGAAGAATGGATTAAGAAAATGTGGTACATATACAGAATGGAGTACTACTCAGCAGATAAAAACAATGACAGCATGAAATTTGTAGGCAAATGGATAGAACTAGAAAATATCATCCTGAGTGAGGTAACCCAAACCCAGAAGGACAAACACGGTATGTACTCACTCATAAGTGGATTCTAGATATAAAGCAAAGAACAATTAGACTGCAACCCACAGAACCAGGGAGGCTATATAGCAGGGGGACCCTAGGATGACTGTGGCTTATAATAAGTTTTGGTTTTACTCAAAAAAAAAGAAAAATAAAACAAAAACTAAAACTTAGCTTTCTGGACACAAAGTATCTTTTTGAAGCCTGCTGGGCTGTCCTGGGATGTGTTAGCAAGAAATACAAGAGGACCAGAGATGACTGTGCACACCCTTGATCCCAGTACTCAGGAGGCAGAGGCAGGTAGGTGGTTGTGAGTTTGAGGTCAGCTTAGCTCTAGTGGTTTGAATTAAAATGGCCCCTGTGGGCCCATCAGGAGTGGAACAATTAGGAGGTTTGGCCTTGTTGGAGTAGGTGGGTCTTTGTTGTGTCACTGGGGGTGGGATTTGAGGTTTCAGCTGCTCAAGCCAGGCCCAGTGTCTCTTTCTCTTACTGTGTGCTGATCCAGATGTAGAACTCTTGGCTCCTTCTCCAGCACCATGTCTACCTATGTGCTACCATGCTTTCTGCCATGATGATAATGGACGAAACCTCTGAACTTTAAGCAAGCCCCAGTTAAATGTTTTCCTTTATAAGAGTTGCTGTTGCCATGGTGTCTCTTCACAACAATAGAAACCCTGACTAAGACACTGGTCTATGTAGTGAGTTCCAGGACAGCCAGGGATATGTAGAGAGACCCTGTCCTAGAAAACCAAAATAAACAAATAAGTAAAGTTACTATTAACAAAGAAAGTAATACAAGAGGAAAATTAAACTCTTTTCTGTTGGTTGGTTACATGGGAAACAATGAGTAATTTGCTTTATTTGGGTTATAGATTCATGTCAGCAAAGGCAAACATGAAGATTCTCTTTGTAAACAAGAATTTTTGGAGACATATGTAGTCAGACTTTCTTTGGACTGCCAGTTCCCATATAATGACATGGAGACTTCTTATTAATTATAAAAGCTTGGCTTTAGCTTAGGTTTGTTCCCACCTAGTTCTTATAATTTAAATCAACCCATTTATATTAATCTATGTTTTGCCACATGGCTTGTTACCTCTGCTCAGTACCATGCATCCACTTCCTCTGTGTCTGGCTGGTAAATCTCTGCCTCCCTGATTCCTTCCCAGAGTTCCTATCTCTGCCTGGAAATACTGACTATCCTCTCCTTCCTAACTATTAGCTGTTCAGCTCTTTATTAAACCAATCAGAAGGTGCCTTGGCAGAGACAGATCTTCACAGTGTACAAAAAGATTATTCCACAGCAGATATATCCAATTCTCACCAATCTGTAGATGTGAGAAACAACACACATGTGTAGGGATTTTTGCAGGAGAACAGCATCACAATGTGTATGAGGACCTCATTAAAATGTTTCTAAACTTCCCTGTGTTTGCATTTGTAGCATAATGTTATTGATACACATTTTATCCTTAATTTCCTAGGTTGGTGAGAAGAAAGAGACAGTAAAGATACAGAATATAACCTTTGCATGAAAGTGATGCACATAAACTCATATAGGAATGCACACATAAACAAAAATAATACATATTTTTAATTTAGTATAGAAATGACAAAAAGTTGTTGTCTGTAGGGCAAGTGATGCTGGATGAAGAGAGGTGAAGCAGGAGACTGTCATTTTACAATTTTGTATTCTTTAGTTTCTTAAATTCTTTTGTTCCTAGAATTATTGCTTTGGTTAAGCCTTTTAAATAAGTTAAAATGTACACTGTACATAAAGAACGTTCCTTACATAAGTTGGTTATACTATATCAAGTTTTACAAAGTGACTCTAAAGTACTATTAACACTTTAAATTGTAGTAAGTTACAGTTCTGTCTCAGCATAGCTTTACTGTGTTGAACTGGGATGGATCAGAACTTGACAACAACTATGCATAAGAGAATTATATTTACGTAATATATGAAAGAGAGAAATGGTACATGGGATACCCCTTCCCCAATGTCATGAGACATATGCAACTTAACATGTAGCATTTCTTTTTAATTCAGCTGATACTTGATAACATTTCCTAAAAACATCTGAGGTGTTTGACAACCTAGATTCACTTCATGTTTCCCCTCTGTGTTCATAAGGTAATCATGATCAGGGTCATGTGTATCTCTGTAGGGCATGAACAGCACAGATCACAGCTTCCACAGATCCTTGATTTACCAGCACTCTCCAGATCATAGTGACAGCACTATCAGTTCTCAAAGGATTGCTACAATGAAGTGGTTAAGAGACTTGAAATACGACAAAAATACACCAAAAGTGTTTACCTAGGGGGTATCTTCTTCCTTTTCCCAGGTTTATTCAGATTTTTGAAAACTGATATGTTTTTCTCAGATATTGTAAAACCTTCAATTTTGTGTTTTTAAAGCATCCTTTTACACAATCAATTCTGCAAGTACGTAGGATATGATATTCCTTCCCACACCAAAATAGCTTCTCATTTCTATTATCTTCTTCTAAGACCCCCCTCTTAAGTAGGTACACTGATATCTACAATTGTATCTTTAATGCAACTCCATCATATAAGCCAAATATGTAAGCTCCATCGAGGCAATTACTCATTTTAAATGCAGTAATGTCAAAATCAAAGTACCAAGGAAACACTGAAACTAAGAAAGCAAATAAATGGAACAAAATTTTTAATAGAATGAATCACAAATTCATCAATTGAAAGAGTTATTGATTTTCCTGGAGGATATCAGGAAGTACAAATGAAATGCAGCTTTTTCATGCAGGACAGAATATATTTATCACAATATTTTCTGCACACTTATATCGGGGGCCATGCGAGAGGACCAACAGGCAGCAGTGGAACTCATGGAACACAACTGGGGGGTTGGCAAAGCCACTCCTGAGTGAGCCTTGGAGAGGCACTACATGTCCTGAGGATCTCATCATGGTCACCACATCCCTCATAATCTGTGGGTTGTATGAAAACTCTCAGGGGGTTTCCAGCCCCTCACTGGGCAGTGTTACTGGTACTTACAATAATAGTGATTGGCTTTTTCCAAGCATTGCTGATGGAGCAGATAAATGATTTAACCACCACCCTTAGAAAGAATTTAGACAAAGAATTGTTAGTAAGGTTAGGTTATGATGTTTTTGTTAATGGCTTTGAGGTAGAAAATCTTGGGGAACAATTTACAGTTTATAAAGACACACTTTAATAGTTGAACAAAAGATTCATTGAGGTCAGAGAACAAGAGCAGTGACAGCCTGGCTATTGCTGGCTGATTATATATATATATATATATATATATATATATATATATATATATATATACCTTTCTTGCTAGGATGGGATGGTGATCAAGGGTGATGATTAATTCCTTGTACCCATTTCTGCCCTAAGCTTCCTGGTATTTAAAAAAAAACTGTTGATGAGTGGGTATGCACCCTGAGGATTTAAAGTAGAGCTGACTGGTTGTTTTTCCATATATAAAAGTTTAGATTCGGGATTCTTTTAAGTTTTTTTTTTTTAAATAAGATTACCTTTTGAGATAAATAATAAAGTGATTGATCCTTTCTTTGTAACTGCAAAATGCAGCCTGATAGCAAAAGAACTGGCTGAGAAAATACTGTGCTTGTTTACACTTTGTTAATATATAACAAGATGCTTGGCTATGAATGCATGTGATTTGGGGACAATTTTCTTTTCCCCTGCAATACGTAAAATGTTTAATCATGTAAAGGATATGGTAAACATGTTGTTTTTACTTGTATTCATTGTAATCATTCACTTAATAGAATGTAACCACACTGTAATTTTTATACTGCTTGAAAATTTTTTCTAGGGTATATAAGCTATACAGGAAAAAATAAAATAGCTATAAAGAAGACATCAAGAAAGACAAAAGGGAAACATCAGGGTAAAAGAATGGAATAGAAAAAGAATAGAGTAGAATAAGCAACAGAAAGAATAATAAAATAAAGAAATAAACTTTGGCTCTCAGAGAAGTCCTCATGTGTCTATTTGTCTGTCCAGTAGTTTGCCTGCTCTGTATCTCCTCTTCAGTTTCTCTGACCTGCTGAAAGTTTGCCATTCGTAAGCACCTAGGTGAGACCCTGACTTATTGAAGATGTATGTGGTGGGAGCCATATGACTTCTTTGGGGAAACAAGGTTTGAGAATAGCTGACCTGGAGAACCTGACCCACTTTGACAAAGCCTGTTGTTGACAGTTACCTGTGTAATTCTGGGTGTGACCCTAGGAGCACATGTGTTACCTGCTCTCCTTGCTTTCACTGTGGTATCCGTATTGCTGGCTGCCTTTAGTTTTACGTTCTCACAGATAAAATAGCTATTATAAAAGGAAAACTTCCACCTGAGGACACTCTTCTGAGTGAGCCAGAGGGAATGTTGTTAAAAATATACAGTGGACCTGATTCAACCTCTAAAGCCTTTGATGTTTCAAGTGTGATCATGAATTCAGGCTTCTTAAGTACAGGATGTTACCTTTCCATCATACCCTGAATATAGCCTCAAAGAGTCACAGTAGTTCATAAAGTTTATTATTATATATTTGCATAACTGTTCTGGAAAGAATGATTTTAACCATAAGAGTCTAGGGGAAATGCTAAGAAGTAGATGATATCAGGAGTTAAGGGAACAGTATAAAGACAAGGAATGAAGTAGAATCATAGAAGCCCACAGTTCTCTCATTTCTAATAACTGTGCCAATACCTTAAGAAGTTAAGAGAGAAGGACATCAGAACAAGGGATAAACATTGCCAACTATTAAGAGTAAATTTCTAAGTTATGTTGTTTACAGTATAAAAGGAAAAACCTGGAAGAGATAGAGTAGTACAGAATGTAGAATGAATTGATCCATCTTTGGCTGGTGAGTTGATTGTGAGAACCTAGACCTTACAATATGTAAATATTAACCACTAGAGACAAAACTGTCTCTCATGCTGCATGATGCTGTAATCGCAAATGCTGCCAATGGGGCACACTGTCCTACCTGAAGGTGTGCCTAGTTAGAAAACTTCCTCTGAGGCTGAACAGTGGTGGCACACACCTTTAATCTCAGCACTCGGGAGGCAGAGCCATACGAATTTCTGGGGGTTCAAGGCCAGCCTGGTCTACAGAGCGAGTTGCAGGACAGGCTCCAAAGCTACGCAAAGAAACCCTGTCTCAAACCTCCCTCTTCCGCCCCCCCCCAAAAAAAAGAAAAGGAAAAAAGAAAGAAAACTTCCTTTTACTGCTTATGTCTCTTAACATTGGAGTGTGAATCAAGTGGATAATGGTTACCGGTGGGAAAGTCGGGGGACAGAGGGGGAAGAAGCAAAGGAACAAACTGAAATTATTGTAACCATTTTTAGAAGCTTAAGGAAACAAATCTAATTGTAAAACTGTTCAAGCAAACCAATGAAATTGTATAAATAAAAACGGCCCAGATTATCTGAGGGCCATTTGTTTGAACAACAAGTGGTCACAGCTTCTTCGTTGTGCTGACTTCACACATTCATCCCAGGACATTGGACCCGTCTGGAGATTCATTCTCTCTCTCTCTCTCTCTCTCTCTCTCTCTCTCTCTCTCTCTCTCTCTCTCTCTCTCTCTCTCTCTCTCTCTCTCTCTCTCTCCTTTTTTGCTGGCCCAAGAGAATTAAGTTTTACTCTCTCAGATAGAAAAGTCGAGTGATTAGTTCACCGACTCTGTGGATCCCTCCCAATCCCTAAACTGCTGAAGGATGGTCCTCACACCAGAAATACCTGGTGCCAGAACAGGGGCACTGAATGGGATAATCAAGAGACCTGTTCAGGAGAGAGAGGAGATTGTCCAGAGTATGGCAGTTCTCCTGAGGATTGTCCAAGAAGAGGCAATTCTCTAATGAATACCCCTGACACACTTACCACCAGCTGAACTCAGGCATATATTAAATATATTGTGCCTGTAGCCTGATAACCAAACTGTTGAGGCAGTGACAGACCCCAAATCTGCTCCAAGAAGGTTTTATGCAATCAGGAGTCTTACAAAGAACTGTAAAGCTAGGTTTCTGGGCTGACATTCTCTCACAACCACTGGGCCTGAATGCACATAATCAGGTCTTGTGTGGAGTTGGGGAAAGCTCTAGAAAGGTACAGCAGAGTGGCCATGTTTGCACCAGGAGTGCTGGGGAAATGGAAACCACTTTCTAGTGCATTAGGCTGTGCCCACAGTGCTGCTGGGATCCAGGTAGGAAATGATAAAATGCTTACCATCTAATTTGATACAGATTAAAAGCCAAATGAAACAGTTTGTTGTGGAAAAACGTATTTGAGATGTTGATGGCTTTTGAAATCTACTTTTTACATTTGAGATTAAGTAAAATTCTTGCTTAGCAGAGCACTTGTTAACTTCAGTATAAAACTGGGGTAAAAAATCTCTACCTGGTTGTGAGTATTTAGTGTTTAAAGTCTGATCTCTGAGTAGTTGTACAAGTTTATGAGCCCACACTCCCCCCCCCCCCCCCCCCGAGACAGGGTTTCTCTGTGTAGCTTTACGCCTTTCCTGAATCTCGCTCTGTAGACCAGGCTGGCCTCAAACTCACAAAGATCTGCCTGCTTCTGCCTCCTGAGTGCTGGGATTAAAGGCGTGAGCCACGACTGCCCGGCAAGCCCTGCAAGCTACTTTGCTTAGGTGAGATAAAATTGAGATTGCATTTAAAACCATGATGTTAGAGATGGATGAAGCAAGGCTTTACTGCATTTTCACCCTCAATGCTAGTGTGGTCTTTGCTTTCCTTTTCTTTTCCTTTCTTTTCTTTCTTTTTATAAAAAGAATGGCAGGCTCAAGAAAGAAGACTTTTTTTTTTTCCTGTGTAGGGTTACTCTGTAGACCAGGCTGGCTTTGAATATGCAGAGATATGCCTGCCTCTGCCTCCTGAGTGCTGGAATTAAAGGAATGAGCCACCACTGCCTGGTGAAAGAAGACATTTTTATTATATTGTGAAAACCATCAGCTGAAGGACAAAATGTTTTGGAGAATTTCAAGAGGATCCAGATTGTCAGCTATGTCAGCTGACAATATATGTCACATAAGAAAAGCATGGGATTCTCATAATCAGAGTTAAGACACTGGAGCAGATACTAGGAAATCTGAAACCCAGTATTTCCCTGTATAGCATAGCCCAGATGGAGTAACACAGTGTTCCTTGCTAGAAGAAGGAGCCTTCTTTAGCTGAGGAACATAGATTGTAAAAATAAAGGTTCAAAGTATTTTATGTTAAAAGAAATTATAATACCTTTTGACAGGAGGGATGTGAATGCTGTACCATCACAGTCATCATGCCAGAAATCCAGGAGGTGACTTGTGTCATGTGAACAAGAGATCATATAGGAGAGATGTAAGAAACCAACAGGACAGGTTTCTCCTACATCTCTGTAAGTTTCCCCTATTCTGCCTTTGCATCTCCAAACCCACTAAGGTCTGAGCTCTTAGGACATGCATTATCTTATCTCTCTTTCATTTGAAAAGCCTTTACTTTTTCTAGGGATACAGAAATGACACAGAAAACACAAATTGCACCTTTTTGAAACTGGAGTATTGTATGATAATACTTTCAGTGAGCTCACAAAAGCTCTTCTAGATTGAGGTATTTCTTGTTATTTTCTGACAGGGAAAATGTGTCTCATACACAAATCTCTCTTTTACGATGTAAAAACCAGAGACTATAGACTATAGCCATTAGATTTAATAGACTTTTATTTATTTATTTATTTATTTATTTATTTATTTATTTATATTTATTTATTTATTTTTTATTTATTTACTTATTATAGAGAGGGTCTAATGTAGCCCAGACTGTCTTGAACTGCTGTGTACCCAAGGATGACCTCAAACTTCTTATCCTCCTGCCTCCACCTCCTGAGCGCTAGAATGACATGCATGTACCTCCATGCTCAGTTTTATGTGGTGTTGGGAGTCTAAACCACACTTCCTGCAGGCTAGGTAAGCATTCTACCAACTGAGCCACACTCCAGCCCTGGCAATAGGCCCTTTGAACTTGTTCCTCTTATTCAACTTACATTTTGTGTTCCATGGTTAGCATTCCTTTAAGCCTTGGTAACTCTATGGAACCATGCATTTGAGGCTTCCAGAAGGGCCACCTCAGAAGGAAGAGGGAGCAAGAAGTGTGTTTTGCTATCTAGAATGTGTAAATAGTCTTCCGAGACATTCTGACCAAGTGACACCCCCCCCCACTTCTATGCCAACTTGCAAGGCTGAATTATTTCTAGGTCAACCATTTCTAGCTTCTCTTCTCTCAAAGGAGTACTAAAATCTCAGATGAAGGATGCTTCCAAAATCATGCAAGGTGGAACATGAATGGCCTTCGTTTAGTTTCAAGCTCACAGCTCTTTGTGGACAGACAGAAGGGCCCTGGTTGATGTGATGCCATCTCACATGTTGTTAGTTTGTTAATCAAATGCCCACTCCCTTTCTGATTCCTCTCTTTTCAGCCTCCAGAAAAGTGCTAGCATCAGATGAAATGAAAGGGAGAGGTTTATGAGGGAGCAGAAGGCCAGCATTCCTTTGCTTTGTGCTGTTGCCTGAGCGATGCCACGTCAGCTGCTGGCTACTTGTAGCAGAACAAAGATTGTTAATTGTTTCCTGATAATTCCTGCAAGGGCTTTCCCTCAACTCCTGACTTATGGTAGCTATGGCAACTATATTAGAATTATAAACACAGACATTTAGCAGAATCAATATTCTGCAAAGATAAAGTCTCACACTGGTTATTTAAAAAACATATTTTCATGGTACTTCCTCATCTTTTGTGAAGTAGGTAGGCTGGATTTCTACTTAAGACAAAGACAAATGGCATCCATTTGCAGCCACTGGGTGACTGGGTTGCAAAGTATTTGAATATAAACAGTGTGTAGTCTGAGGCAAAGGAGATAAAAACACTGACAGAGATTTTGATTTGATTTATAAATTATAGAGGGGAAAGCCAGACGTGCAATAGGAAGATAGGAGGGGGTGAGATAATGTGGGGGTGGTGAAGCAATGCCTGCCATGGCCATTGTGTTCACACTCAGAGTTTCTGCTTTGCCTGTATGATGGTCACATTTGACAGCCTTAGAGGATAATTCCTCCTTAATCCACCTCATCCCGGCCCAAGCAGCAGGAACAGAGAAGTTCCAATCAGAACCAGAGTTCATTTACAGAGGCAGAAGGGTAATGCATTTTCCTGTTCCCTTCCTCAGTGAGCTCACAGTTCAACAGGTACCCAGGGCACTAATTGTGACAATTGCTACTGGTGGTGGTGAAAGATTCTGATACAAGACTTCGAAGAAGAGTGTTAATGACCCCTCACTCACTTCATGTAGACTGAGCACTTTAGGGTAATAACACATGGCAGAGTTGGATGAGAGACAATAGTTAGGAGGTGCAGGGCCTGTCTCATCAGGGTGTGCTATACTACAGAAAACCACACTATAATTATTTTCCCCAAAAGAGGAATTTCACTGTTGCTTTTCCAGAATTCACTTTAATATGGGAGGACTCAAAAGTGTCTCCCAAATAAGGGTCACCCTAATTAATATGGGAAAAAAATTCACTGCTTCTGCCTTGCTCAGCAGAGCAGCAGGAAAAAGTTACATCCAGTGAAATAAAAATTTTAATCAGTATGGTGGTTTCTAGGAAAATTGAGAATCAATCTACTTCAAGACCCAGCTATATCACTCTTGGGCATATACCCAAGGAATACTCAATCATACCACAAGGAAGCATGCTCAACTATGTTTATAGCAGCATTGTTCATAATAGCCAGAACCTGGAAACAACCTAGATGCCCGTCAACTGAAGAATTGATTAAGAAAATGTGGTATATATACAGAATGGAGTACTACTCAGCAGAGAAAAACAATGACATCATGAAATTTGCAGGCAAATGGATGGAACTAGAAAATATCATTCTGAGTGAGGTAACCCAGACTCAGAAGGACAAACATGGTATGTACTCACTCATAAGTGGATAATAGATATAAAGCAAAGGGTAACCAGACAATCCACAACTCCAGAGAAGCTAACAGGGAAGACCCAAAGAGGGACACATGAACCACCCTGGGAAGGGGAAATAGATGAGATCTCCATGAGTAAACTGGGGATGAGGGGTGGGCAATGGAGGGTAGGGGATAGGGGACGAGAACATACGGGAATGGATGGTTGAGCTGGAACAGGGAGGGAGGGGAATGCAATGAAAGAGATACCATGACAGAGAGAGACATCATGGAGATAGAGAGAAACCTGCTACTAGGGAAGTTGCTAGGAATCCCCAATCCAGTCAAAGAGAGAGAAGAGGGATTCTATGAGTAAGTGCATTGGGATCATGATGGGGAAACATGTAGGGATGACCAAACCAAACTAGAGGGAACTCATGAAAGTCGGATCAATGGCTGTGGAGCCTACATGGGACTGGACTAGGCCCTTTGAATGGCAAGACAGTTGTGTACCTTAATCTGCTTGGGAGGCTCCCTGGTTGTAGGATCAGAATCCATCTCTGGTAAACAAGCTGGCTTTGTGGAGCCCACTACCTATAATAGGACACACTACACCTCATGTGGCCTTGAGGCAGGGGGAAGGAGCTGGACTTGCCTCTACTGGCCTTGCCTTTTTGTGGGTGGGAGTGGGGACTGGGTTGGGAGGGGAAGGCTGGGGGGATGGGAGGAGGGAAGAGGGGGATCTTTGGTGTGTAAAATGAATGAAAAAAATTTCTTAATAAACAAAAACTTTTTAAGCATACAGTCTATCAAAGTTTGCTGAATAAAATTGGGTGAGTAAACATTGCCTTTAAGATCTTTCAGTCTGATGGACAAGAAGCAATGGGTGAAGAGCATATCTTTTAGAAACTTGCAATCAGCTACTGCATAGCAAGTGGAAAACCCTATTAGCAGGATTGGTGTCCTTATGTCAAACATTAATTAAAAAGGAGCTGCCTTTCAGTTGCCATTATATTCAACCATTAGAGTCTTGAAACAGGTGTTTCATGTATAGATTGCCAGAGCAAGCTTCAACAATTGACAATTGACATTATAAGCAGCTTTCCCAGCCTGTGTGGTGGTGCACACCTTTAATCCCAGCATGTGGATTAAAGTGGCAGAGGCAGGCAGGTCTCTGAGTAGGCCAGCCTGGTCTACAGAGTGAGTTCTGGGACAGCCAGGGATACATAGAGAAACCCTGTCTTGAAAACCAAAAACCAAAAACAAAATATAAAATAAATTAGCTTTCTCTTTGAGGCAAAGACTCCTTCAAATTATTACTTTTAAAATAATACACAAACAACCTCAAAGACTCAGACTTCCCTTAACTCTCACCAGCTTTTCCAGATTCTAGGCTAAGATAGAACATCCAGGAGCATGGTCTCCAAGCTTTTCCCTAAAGTAACATCACAAATGATCATATTTACTCCTTGATTACATTCTACATAGATTTAGAAGTGTTTAAACGATGGATAACTTGCTGATCATTTTTCCTTAAATTGAGTATGACTGAGAATAAATTTCACTCATAAGATTATAACATGAAAGCCGGGCGTTGGTGGCGCACGCCTTTAATCCCAGCACTCGGGAGGCAGAGCCAGGCGGATCTCTGTGAGTTCGAGGCCAGCCTGGGCTACCAAGTGAGCTCCAGGAAAGGCGCAAAGCTACACAGAGAAACCCTGTCTCGAAAAACCAAAAAAAAAAAAAAAAAAAAAAAAAAAAAAAGATTATAACATGATCCAGCCAGCCTAGTCTAGATTTTAAGTTATAATAACACAAGGAACAAATTTATTATTTATAAAACAAATAGAAAATAATAGAATTCACTTAAATACACTTTAAAATGAGCTTGAAAGAATTTGATTAGGGACTGAGGATGGGGTGAAGACTGCAGACATGAATCAAACAGTTTTTATTATTGCCACCGGATGGCACCATGAGACCAAACCTCTGTGTGTAAAGCGGCAGTTGTGCTGGTGGTAGAGGTAGCAGAGGTGTGGGAAGTGAGGCAAATGGTTTCCAGGCTTCCCTAGATTTCATTTTCTTACTGCTGTATTTCTCAAATATTTACCAGCTAGTGTGATATTTCCCCTCCTTCTCTTCCACCCCCTGCTCTGTGTGTGTGTGTGTGTGTGTGTGTGTGTGTGTGTGTGTGTGTGTGTGTGTGTATGCTTGCCTGTGTGTGTATATGTGGAGGCCAGAGGTTGACTTTAATGTCATCCACCTTATAGTTTGGAAAGGTGTCTCTCACTAAACCTAGAATCTGACATCATGACTAGACTGGCTGGCCAGTGAGCTCCAGGACCCACCTGTCTCTACCTTCTCAGCACCAGAGTTAGAGGCATACACTGACACTCCTGGATTTCTTAGGTGCTAGAAATCCAAACTCAGGCCCAAGGAATTTATGTAATGACCCATCTTCACACCCCTATGATGAATTTTAGAATTTAACTTAATATTTTAAACTGGTACATAAAATCATAAACATTATACATACTAATAGGATACTGTGTTAGGTTAAATGCATGTATATATTGTATCATGCTCAAGTGAAACATGGGGTTAGACCTGTCTGTACCTTAAACATCTTTGATTTGTCTGTGGTGAACATATTCCAAATCCTTTCTTCCTTGGCTTTTTGAAATGTTCAGTGCATTATTATCATTTGTAGTCACTACTGTGGCAGAGCACTGTTACTTCCTGCTCCTATCTAACTTAATAGTACCTTTTGATCATATCAATCATCGCTGTCCCTCCTACCTTCCTTCTGCTGTCCCCAGCCTGTGGCAATCTCCATTCTACTTTCAACTTCTATGAGAGCAACTGTCATGTATGTCAACATACAAATGAGATCATGGAGTACATGTCTTTCTGGACTTTGTTCCTCTTAACATATGCTCTTTATTTTCATCTGCATTATTGTAAATAACAGGATCCCATTCTTTGTAATAGTCAAATAGTATTCCATTGTGTATATAGAGACATATATTTTCTTTAGCCATTAACTAGCCGATGGTCACTCTGGTCATTTTCATCTCTGGGTTATAATGAGCAATGGTAATTATAATTTAATGTCAATAAATACAGAGTGCAGATGATATCTCTGACAAGTTGATCTCATTTCTGAACTATAGTTGAAATTTTCTTTGAGCAGTCAACCAGCTCCCAAACAAAGACACAGAGACTTATTATTAATTTTGAGTGCGTGGCCTTAGCTTAGGCTTGTCCCACTAGCTATTTTAACTCAATTTAATCTGTTTCTATTCATCTATATTTTGCCTCAGGGCTTTTTTTTAAACCTTTATTTCATTCTGTATGTCCTACTTTCCTGCTTTCTTTGTATCTGTCTGTCTGGCCCCTGGCATCTCTTTTTCTTTCTCCTTTTCCAAGCCTAAATTCCTCCTTCTACTTACTCTTCCTGCCCAGAAGTCCCTCCTATACCTCCTCCCTCACTATTGGACATTCATAGCTTTTTATTAGACAATTAAGGGAGGGGCCTTAGGCAGACAAGGTAAAACAACAACACATCTTTACATAATTAAATGCAACACATGCTTATATAGTTAAACAAATATTCAACAACACTGAACAGTGACAGATCAAATGGCAGTTACTTTAAACATTTTTTTGAGGAACCTCCAGACTTTTCCTTATAGCTGTATTAAATCATATTTCTACTGTTGTATGATATTAAAAGAAAACCGTGTGTGTGTGTGTGTGTGTGTGTGTGTGTGTGTGTGTGTGTGTGTATTGAACCTAGAGCCTCATGTATGCTAGGCCACTGTTATACCACCAAGCTATAGTCCCAGCCCAAGTGTGATATTTTAAAAATAGAACGTGGATGATGGGCTACTTTTTTTAAACTCAAAACTCTGAGCACATGTAGAATGAACTTTAGTCTCCTTATCCTACTCTGAAAAGCCATATAAGATCTGGTGCAATCCAATCTTCCTTCCTTCCTTCCTTCCTTCCTTCCTTCCTTCCTTCCTTCCTTCCTTCCTTCCTTCCTTCCTTCCTCCCTCCCTCCCTCCCTCCCTCCCTCCCTCCCTCCCTCCCTCCCTCCCTCCCTCTCTCCCTCCCTCCCTTCCCTCCCCCTTTCTCTCTCTCCCTCCCTTCTTCCTTTCTTTCTTTTCTTTCTTTGATGTGTGTGTGCATGTGTGTGCAGGTTGTGTACATGTATATGTTGGTATTTGTGCATGCATGTAAAGACCAGAGGACAACCATAAGTGTTATTCCTCAGGTGCCACCCACCACCCACTATTTTTTTTAAGAGATGGTCTCTATCCACTTTTTCCCCTCAGATAGTCTTTACTGGCCTGGAGCTTGCTGATTAAGCTAGCCTGGATGGCCAGCAAGCCCCAGAGATCTACCTTTCTGAGCCTCCCCAGCACCAGGATTACAAGTGCATGCCACCATGCCTGGTTTTGTAATCTGCTTTTCTAAGATCATTATTCACTTTTCTAATGGGGGATTTATTAAGACAACTCCACGTAGTTAAAAAGGAGGTTTATTTTGGGGAATAACTTACAGCTAGTAAAGGGGTTGGTTACAGGATCCGGGAGAGGTGAGGTACAGTTCAGTTGGGTTCTCTGGAGAACTCTGCTTGGTCTACCATCCAGCGTCCAGCATCACCAGTAACCAAGAGAGCCGGCCCATCTAGATCTCAGGTCCTGAGGGTTCCTGTCTCGGCTCTGCCTCAGGGGGCAGGCCATAGGTAGGTGTGACAGTTACCGGAAGCCTCACTGGGGGTTGTACTTCCAGGTCAAAGCTGGAACAGCTACCCATTACACTCTTCTGATATTACCGTCTTCTAGTCACACTTGCCTCTTTGTGCTTCTAGAATGAATAATGCTTGCTCACCAAGACCCTTGTTGTTACTTATTCTACATACCTGGGCTGCTCTTGATTATATCCTTGAAGGACTTAGATCTTAGTTTTCAGTTCTCAGCTCCATAGCCCTATAAACCATTCAACCTAAACCATCCACTTAAGCATTTTCAAGGTATTCTCTTAATTCCATTAAATCCATAAGACAATGTTTTCTTCCCCCTTCCTTCCTTTCTTCCTCTATCACTTCCTTCTTTTGTTCCCTTTAATTTAATTTCCTTCCTGTTTGTCTATCTACCTACCAATGATATCAATCAATGATAAAATGTACTATGGGAAGGAAATATCTGTACTTATGTCCGCTGAGATCCTAAGGTGGAGACACTGTTTATAAATTTAAAACATGTTTTTAAGATGTTTTAATCTTAAATTAATGCTGACATCATTAATAAACCCTGGAGTTTCTTGTTGACAATGTGTGACATTCAGGCTTCTGTCCAGTGAACCACAGTCTCTGACATTATTGCCATACACACTGCTACTGAGAATCGATCATACGGGTCAAAGATGGCCAGGCTTGGCCTGGAGGATGTATTGTGATATGTTGTATCCTCCAATATATTGTGTACACTAATAAAGCTTACTTGAGGATCAGAGGAAAAAGCCAGCCACTATATTAAACATAGAAGTCAGGCAATGGTAGCACATGCCTTTAATTCTAGCATTCAGAAGGCAGAGATTCATTTGGATCTCTGTGAGTTCAAGGTCACACTGAGAACAGAGCCAGGCATGGTGGCAGATGCCTTAAATTCCAACATTAGTTAACCATAAAGGTCTGGAGGTCTGTATAGTCAGACAGGAAGTGATATAGCTGGGCAGAGAGAGGAAGTAAGATGGCAGAACAGAAAAGCATATAGGCATTGGTATACAGGAAGAGGTCTCTTTGGAGGCTGAGGAGTCGGTAAGGTGAGGTTGGCTGTGGCTTGTCCTATTCCTCTGATCTCTCTGTTTTCATCCCAATATTTGGCTCTGGGTTTTTTGTTTGTTTGTTTGTTTTGTTTTGTTAATCAGACCATTTAGCAATTTGTCTTACAGAAGGCCATGGCAGGGTTCATTTTCCCCACCCCCACAAGAGAGAGATGGAATGCCGAATAGTCAATGGCCATCACTTGGTGTCCTGGGGGATGTTTAGGATGGTTAATAAGGGAAAACCCACAAATTAGCCACTGTTGGATGAAGGAATCAGGTACCAGATGGTTCAAAAAGTGTGAGAACTGGGTTGAGGGGTTCTGTAAACTGATCTGAGTCATGATCCAAGTTACAATATTTATTCAAAGCAAGGGGCCCTCAGAGTTGGTACAGAACACACCTAGACACCAAATTTCCAGCACAAAGGATTATTACTCTGGAAGGGCAAGCAGGGGTCGGGGGCTGCCTCTGAATCAGACAAAGACAGACAACAGGCGTTTTTACAAGAGTGGTAAAAGGAGAAAAAGGGAACTCTGTGCTAGGGTGAAATGGTGAGTCCTGGTTGGACAGGTCAGCCAGTGTAGCTGTGGTAGTTTGAATATAAATTGACCCCCACAGACTCATGTGTTTGGATGCTTGTCCCATAGGAGTTGGCACTATCAGGAGTTGTGGCCTTGTTGGAGGAAGTATGTCACTGTAGGGGCAGGCTTTGAGGTCTCACGTGCTCAAGCTAGGCCTAGTGTCACTTCTGCTTTCTGTGGATCAAAATGTAGAACTCTCAGGTCCTTCTCCAGCACCATGTCTGCCTGCATGCTGCTGTGTTTCCCACCATGATGATAAAGTGCTAAACCTCTGAAACTGTAAGACAGTCCCAACTAAATGTTTTCCTTTCTAAGAGTTGCAGTGGTCATGGTGTCTCTTTACAGCAATAGAAACCCTGACTATGACAGTAGCCAAAATATAAATTTTGATTGCTGGACCTTGGTGTTTTAGTCAGGTGTAAGGAAGTGGCCAAATAGAGGGAAAAACCTCAGGGACTAGCTTTGGGAATGTAATCTAATGGTTTATCAAGGGAGAGAAAAGAGGAAAGGGCAAAACCTACCAGAGCCATATTTGAAGAGCTCAGGCCTGGAGAGTCCTTCAATATAGAAGAGTAAACAAAATGAATGCTTTCCTCTTCCAATTGCTTCAGTCATGGTGTTTCATAATAGCAATAGAAACCCTATCTAACAACAAAAATTGGCCTAGGATAGTGGAATATTGCTCTGACAGATTTGGCTATGTTGTTTTGGGGAGAATTGTGGAAGGACCTTGGGCTAGAAAAGCCACTGAGTGTTGAGAGCTCAGTGAACTGTTCTGTAGGAGCTTGGAAGATAAGAATGTTGAGAACAGTATAGACAAAGGAGGCCTGTACTGTGAAGTTTCAGAGGGAAGCAAAGAATTAACCAGGCCATTTGTGTGAAGAATCTGTGATGTCTGGTTACCTGGAGTTGAAGAATCAACTATGATTAACAAGAGACCAGAACTAAAGTAAAACCTTTGCTTTCCTGGAACAATTGATGCTGATTAGCAGGAGCTAAGAAATTAGCAGTGATTAAGAAGAGACCAGCATCAGTGAGATGAAATCTTCTGGGAAGTTTCCTCAGAGTTGTGCTCCAGAGGCAGCCAAGATTGTACTTTGTGCTGGCAGCTGAACTTGGTAGTTTATGAGTCTCCCAGGTAGTACTGGTTTTGAAGGCATGAAGAGATCATGGAGAGCAGCTAAAGCTCAGCACTGTGAGAGGTCAGAAGAGGTTATTGGTGAAGGTCCCGGGATTGATGGGGTCATGCTGAGAAACTGAGGCTTTGCACCATGAAGAGAGCCCAGAAGAAGGTATTAGTGAAAGTGCAGCCCAGTTGCATTAGAAGACCCCAGCATTTTGGAGATGCCAGTACCATGGAGTGACCACCAAGAACAGCAGCAGTGGTGGGGTGGAGCCCGCAGGAGCCTAGAAGACAAGCTGTGTGTGCTGCATAGAGTGGAGCCAGAGACACTCCTTGGAGGAGCCCAGAAGACCATGAGTAGATCTGAGACATTGAATAATATGTTGTTTACAGAGTTGGAGTTTGGTTTTGCTTTGATCTGATTGTGACTATGCCCTGGTTATTCCCTCTTGAAGGAAGAGAATATTTAATTAATTTATTTTTACAGGAGCCCACAACTGAGAAACTAAACTTTTAAAAAGATTTTAGAGTTGTACAAAGACTTTGGATTTTAAAAGGAAGTTTGGATATTTTAAACAAACTTCCCACTGGCTCTCCTCTCTCTTCAACCCCTTTGTTCTTCCTCCCCTCTATTCCCTCAGTCTCTCTCCCTTTCTACTCTCTCTCCTCATCCTCCTCTCTCACTTCCTTCTCCATCTTTTGTCTCTCTACTCCATCTATCCTCACACTCTTTCCTCTCTCTAACCTCTCTCCACTCTTTTCTCTCCTTCCCGCTCCATCTCTCTTCTCCTCACCCCTTTCTCTCCTCACATTCTCTTCTCCTCCCTCAGGTCCTCTTTCCCTCCCTCTCTCCTCACACACTCTTCTCTCATTCCTCTGTCTCTCCTGTCTCTAGCCCTCTATCTTTTCTCTTACTCACTCTCCTCTCCCTTACCCTCTTTCCCTATTTCCTCTCTCTCCTCATACCATTTCCTCATAGCCTCTCCCTTCCCTCTCTCCTCTGTCTCCCCTCCTCTTCTCTCTTTACAATCTCTTTCCCTTCTCTCTCCCCTCCTCACATTGCCTCTCTCCCCCTCTCTCCCCACATTATCTCCTTCCTCCCATCTTTCCTCTCTCTCCCCATCTTTCCTCTCTCCACTTCCCCTTCTCCTGTCTCCCCTCTCTCCTCACATTCCTCTCTCTCTCCACTTCCCCTCCTCCCCTCTCTCCCCCTCTCTCTCCTCACATTATCTCCCCTCCTCCCCATCTTTCCTCTCTCTCTCCACTTCCCCTTCTCCCCAGTCTCTTATCTCACTTTACGCTTCCCTTCCCTTCACACTCTTCTCTCTTCTCACACTGTCTACTCTCTGTCTCTCTCTTCTCTTTCCATGATCTATTTTCTCGCTCCTTTCTCTCTGCTCTGTCTATTCTCTTTAATTTCTCTCTCTCCTTCTCCCTCTCCTCCCTTTATTCTCCCCTTTCTATTCTCTCTCCTATCTCTCTACTCTCTTTACTATTGTCTTTCCACCATTTCTTCCTTCTCTCTTCCCATTTTTCTCTCTCATCACATACTCTCCCCTCTTCTTCCTCCTCTCCTCTGTCTCTTCTCTTCCTTCCTTCTCTTCTTTCACTTATCTCTCCCATCTGTCTTTACTGATGTCCCCTCCTCTTTCCACTCTCTCTATTGCCCATCTCTCTCTTTTCTCTTTTCACATTCTGTTTATAAAGATGCAGCCAATCTATATGAATAATAGTTATTTTCCTGTCAACTCACCTACCTAAGTAGGTTAATTGTATCTGTGAAACCCTTCAGTGGGCTTGAGGGGGCTCCTTCCCTTTTCACTGTAGAGGAGAATTGATGACAATAAATGGGGTTTCATAATTTTATGGTAGATGATATGAAGGAAGGAAAAAATAAATGATACAATTTCTTGGGAAATAGTATATTTTTCTAAAATTATTAAATCTGCAATTAGACCTAGTAACCATATAGATTCTTGTTTCAATGGTTTCCTAGTAACCTACATCTTATCCATTTTCCTTACACTCTTCCAGGCTTTCAAATCTGTTTTGTTGCCAGCTCATCTCCCACATATAAATTGTTCACATTATTGACTAAAAACATCGAAAAAAAAATCCCCTTATCATTGCACTGCACAGTCCATCATTGAGCATAATAAATGCATCAGTTTCAGTAGTGGAAGCTCAAAATCTGCAAGAGAAAATAAAAATATCATGTAAATAATTTTCTACCAAGACTATGATAATGTGTTTGCTTTCATTTTCTTTGCCATACGTTCACAAAATATATACTTTTTACTCCCAATTTTCTAAAATAAAAACATTAAAAAGAAAAGGAAAATTATGATTGTTTTAATGAAAATAATTATCAAAGAGTGCAACGTAGTAGTCCATGAATATTATCTGTGTTGCTGCGATATTTCTGGAATAAGCACTCCAACACCAATGAGAGTAGAAGAGAGATATATTCACCACGGACCGAAGCCAGGATGGCTCCTGAAAGGCTTTGGTCTTGGTCAGTTTACATTTTCATAAACCACAAGGTGTATGGGGGTAAACAAGTGAGATTTCTCAGAAGGAGCATGGCAGTCATCAGGCTGTGAAGAGCAATGACTCACTGTTTCGGCTATTCCTCCAGGTCATTCTGTTCCAGCAGAGAGTGAAGTCATGCCTGGCAAACAGTCAGGGCAAGTAGTGCTGTGAGTAAATCACCAGTAAATCAATTGCTCCTTTCTGCCTTGTTCTACTTCATCTCTATAGTGTGTGTATATGTTTTGTGTAATCTGCTTTTGATTCTTTAAGATTGCACTTGAAGCTTTAAGTGAGGGAAACCAATTAGTACTCTAGGTGGCAGCAGTGCTCTGTGAAAAGTTATCAGCACACCTACTAGTGTTTTATGTGCTATAAAATCATTTTAATGCTGAGTGGTGGTTGTGCACACCTTTAATCCCAGCACTTAGGAGGCAGAGACAGGTGGATCTCTGTGAGTTCAAGATGAACCTGGTCTACAGAGCAAGTTCCAGGACAGCCAGAACTGTTTGTTACACAGAGAAACCTTGTCTCAAAAAAAAAAAAAAAACCA
Source organism: Peromyscus maniculatus bairdii (assembly GCF_049852395.1). Classification (NCBI taxonomy): domain Eukaryota; kingdom Metazoa; phylum Chordata; class Mammalia; order Rodentia; family Cricetidae; genus Peromyscus; species Peromyscus maniculatus. The sequence continues at coordinate 68,025,044 of NC_134864.1, read as the reverse complement.
ACCAACCAAACAAACAAACAAAAGAAACCCAATCATTTTAAATACTAAAATATCACTTCAAATATGTTTTCATATAAAATAATTTTAAAACAAAGTATAACTTTGAAAATACATGATCTTCTAGAAACAAATTAATTTAAAAAATCCCCTGTAATTTTAAAATGTGATTTTTAAGTAAAATAATTTATATCATATAAGTTAGATTAAGTTATTTTAAAGTTCTTTTATCATTATTATTTTGTTATTATAGCTATATATTAAACTAATATCACTTACTAGTAATATTTTAACAATGTTAAGATTCTAACAAAGAAATTATTTTAGTCTTTATTTACTTTTGAACGTGTGTGTATGTGTTTGTGTGTGCCTACAGGTATAACATGTGGAAGGGTGCACATATATGCTGAGTGTCATTCTTTATGTACTCTCTATCTTGTTTTGTTGATGGCTCTGCAGCTGGGATCCCGCTGTCTCTGGGGGCAGGAGGTGAATAGATGTAGAACCAATGGCACAGGCTCTGTAGACTGCAAGCAATCTCATTTATTAAACAAAAGGCTGAAGTATTTATGGGTGTACTTTTTGACAGGCTCTGCTTCCAGCTGCCGTGGTGTTTCCTGGTTGGCTCTGGGTCTAATGTCATCATTTGTCATCTTGGGGGTCTGGTTTCAGGGTCCCCTGGGTCAGGATACTATTGCGCATGTCAGAGCTCTTTGTTTACTTAAGGCATGGCCGAGTGCTTTCAGCCATACCCCTTAATTTTTTTCTGTTTTTATTCTTCTTTTTTTACCCATCCCATCACTATTATTACTAACACACACCATCAAGGTCCAGCAATTTTTACACAGGTCCTAGAATCAAACTCAGGTTCTGGTACTTGAAAGACATGACTAACTGAATTATTTTCCCAGCCCCAATCATTTGTTATCAAGGACTGATAAAATTAGTTAGACAGGCCGGGTGGTGGTAGTGCACGCCCTTGATTCCAGCACTCAGGATGCAGAGGCAGGCAGATCTCTATGAGTTCAAGGCCAGCATGGTTTACATAGCCAATTCCAGGAAAGGCTCAAAGCTACACAGAGAAACCCTGTCTCTAAAAACGAAAAAAAAAAAGGAAAAAAATTAGACAGTTGTGGTGTGTGGTGGTTGGTGTTAAGTTTCAACATGACAGAATCAAGAGTCACCTCAGAGGTGGCATCTGAGCATGTCTAGGTAGGGGGAGTGTATCTGATTAGGTTAATAACAGAAAGACCACTGTCCACTGTAGTTGGCACCTACCCATAGAAGTGGGATGCTAGGCAGTATGAGGGATGGCTTGTCTTTCTTCTTCCTGATTGACTTGACCAGAAACTTAAATCTTTTGAAATTTCTGTTTCCAGAAAACACAGAGGCCACATTCAGACTACTATTTAATAATTTTGCCACAGGGGTGAGGGTTTATCAGGAAAGGAAAGAGGTCTTTTTTGTTGTTGTTAGTTTTTAATTAATACAGAAGCTGCCTATGTAGTTACAGTAATAACAATCTTTTTCCCCAAGAGCAATTACAATTTCCTAGAACTTTGTCATTCTATTATCTACTGATCACAAAGTTGTGATGTGGGCATTATATTAATCTTAAAACATTGAGAATATTAACTAAACTGTTCAGATTCACAGCATTAAACAACAGGTTTGATACCAACATACTTTTTTTTAAAAAATATATTTATAACCTGACCACTGTTTCCCCTCCTTTCTCTTCTCCTAGTCTCTCCCCCTCCCCATCTTTTCTCTGCACCTCTCCCCCTCCATTCCTCCTTGGTTTCTATTCAGAGGAGGGGAGGTCTCTCATGGATATCAGCCAAACATGACATATCAAATTGAAGACTGGATGAGGCAACACAGTATGAGGATAAGGGGTCACAAAAGCGGCCAAAGAGTCAGAGACAGCACCCGATCCCACTATTAGGTGTCCCACAAGAAGGTCAAGCTACACAACTGTAACATATATGCAGAAGGCCTAGGTCAGTCCCATGCTGGCTCCCTGGTTGGCAGTTCAGTCTCTGTGAGGCTCTATGAGCCCACATTAGTTGATTCTGTGGGTTTTCCTGTGGTGTCCTTGACTCCTCTGGCTCCTACAATTATTCCTTCCCCTCTTATGCAGGAGTCCCCAAGGTCTGCCTAATGTTTGGCTGTGGCTCTCTGCATCTCTTTCCATTAGTTGCTGGATGACAGTTGGGCTAGGCTCTGGTTTAGAAGGATAGCAGAGTATCATTAGGTATCATTTCTCTCTCTCTCTCTCTCTCTCTCTCTCTCTCTCTCTCTCTCTCTCTCTCACACACACACACACACACACACACACACACACACACACACACACACAAACACACACACATTTATTTTCCATTTGTATTTGGTTCTATCCTAGGTCTTTGGGCTATCCAGCCTCTGGGTCCTGGCTTTCCAGGCAGTGTAAAGGGTGGGCTCCCTTTCATGGCATGTGTCTTAAGCTGGACCAGTCATTGGTTGGCCACTCCCAAAATTTTTGTGCTACCTATTATATCCCAGTACATCTTGTAGGCAGGACAAATTTTAGTTTGAAGGTTATGTGGCTGGATGGGTATCCTAATCCCTGCACCGGAAGTCTTGCCTGATTACAGGAGAAAGCCTATTCAGGATCCATATGCCCCATTGCTAGGAGTCTCAGCTATTCTCACCCTCATAGATTCCTGGAATTTCCATTGTGCTAGGTTTCTAGCTTGTCCTCAAGATGCTCCCCAATTCTAGGTGTCTCTACTAGCACTCTCTTCCTCCATCCTCTCCCTACTTGATCCTTCCTGTTCCTGGTCCCCACCCCCACAGGCAGCAGGTATATTACACAATTAATATGAGTAATGTTGCTATAAACTTGTATGAATGAGATATTTAAGACAGCATTGGGATCAGGCAAATAGATTTTATAATGTAATTTCCACTAAATAGCATTCTTTCTGAGAATTTATTAAAGTTAGAAGTCATTTTAGTATGAGAATCATGTGCTGAATTCATGGCAATTGATGGAAAACACTATCAAGTTTTGTTACCTGTATTTTGTTATTAGCCGGTTAGTCTTCCTTAGGATTTCCACTTTATTGATACACATTTTGTATCAGTGTATTTTAAACTGTGTTGAGCTTATTGGAGAAGGACATGCTTGATATGGGGGGCGGGTGCTCGGTATGGTTTCTGACATATGGAGCCATGGAATCTACTCAGGAAAGGTGGATACCTGTGTTGGTTTTCATTTACTTGGATTACCTTTCTGAGTATTAGAATTGTGTGCTGAATATGTATCTATCAGACATCAGGCGATTGGTGCAGATATAAATTAGATGCAGACCCCTTTCATGGTTCTTGTAATCACTAAGAATTTTATATTCAGAACTGCACAACAGAATACCTCATGGAGGGAGTGAGGATACTTTTTCTTAGATTTGAAACTGAGAGTTGAGGAAAATGTTCACAGAAACAAGAAATATTTCCTTGTACTCATGAAACTAGTAAAACTTGCAGACTATCGAATCTAATCTGATCTGGTTAGATAAATAAAATTATGTTTTATATTTAATCATATTTAGAATCAATCATATGTGTCTTGTGTTATCCAGTCTGATGGTGTAGTTGGAAGTTTTCCTGTGTCTGGCTAGCCGGCGGTCAAGACAAATCTCTCCCACAGAGGTTTATATTAATTATAACTGCTTGGCCATTAGCTCAGGCTTATTACTGACTAGCTCTTACACTTAATTTAACCCATAATTCTTATCTATGTTTAGTCACATGGCTTGGTACCTTTTCTCAGTTCTGCCTTGTCATCTTGCTTCCTCTGTGTCTTGCTGGTGACTCCTGACTCAGCCCTTACTCTTCCCAGAATTCTCCTGGTCTGCTCACCCCGCCTATATTTCCTGCCTGGCTACTGGCCAATCTGTGTTTTATTAAACCAGTGCACAAGGGCATTATCCCACAGCATGATGGTAACAATCTTGGCTCCTTATCCTCATGACTTGGACTTGGGATGTCAGATAAAAGACTTAGTGGAATATGGGGTGCTTGAGGTCAAGGCATGTGTTAACTATTAGAATGTGACTCTCAGGCATCCAGGTAAATTACTGTCTAAGGGTGCATATGTTGTGTGCATTTCTGACTAAAGAAATTAATTTCTCTGGAAATGAAGATATAGGAAGAGTACCAGATGTCTTTCTTTATTCAGTTTATGTAACAGTTGATGAAAGTAGTTATTTACATTCTCTCTTTCCATTTTAGGATGTTAGAAACTAGAGAATTTAAATAATTTCACTAGATATGTGTAGGATAGCAAACGACACCTTGATTTTTAGTTTATATAGGATTCTAAACTCTATGCAAGATAGCCATCTTTTTTTAAATGCTCCATAAATTTTCTCTCTAGGCACAAAGGATACTTTTAATGTTCATCACTACTGATTTTATTGCCATTTCTTCTTATCAAAAATTCTGCATCGTATTCTCTGCATGTTAGAATGGCATTAAAAAAGTCTACTGCTACTTGTGAGATGTCAAAGAAGATATGCTTATTTTTTTATAAATGATAGTATTTTCATTCTAACAAATCAGTACACTTTTTTTGTGAAATAATGTTATGGTCTTTGCATCATGTGAAAAATCACATCTCTCCAAATCAGTTGGTTTGGATGTGGGAGTTGGGTATTGCAAAATTAAAGAATAAATGGAAACCCAAACAAACCTAGATAAGTCTGTGCAACTATGTTCAAGACATATTAAAGTTTACATTAAAATCAAGCATTAGTTAGGTGTGAGGATACCTGCCTGCAATCCTATCACTGGAGGTGGAAGGTAAAGATCATAAGTTCAAGATCAACCTGGGATGCATAATGAGATCCTATCTTAAAAAATATTCAATGTTCCTGATTTATCCATGCAAGTTTGCACGTGACCATGTAGTGATTTTCTTGGTTTGTTTATTCAGGAATTAAATCTGGCTTCCTGATGATTGTAGTAGCAACAGTGTCAGGGACCTCCTGGGTCACTGTCAGGCATTTTCTGAGCCAGCAGAGGAAGATTGAATTTGGAGGTCACTAGAAGCTCTCAGACCTTCTCTCTCTACTCTTCCAAAGATGAGGTTGCTGCTGTTAACTTGTTGAGATATTTTTCCCCACACCTCTTATTTCCATAACCTTCAAAAAATATTATTGCTTTAGACCATTCCCTCTTGAGTCCAAGAGAGGGTTAAAATTCATTTTCTAATGTCCATATTTCTATTTTTGAAAGGTCATTATGTGGGTGTAGAGATGGTTAAGCAGTTAAGAGTACTTATTCTTTTTACAAAAGACCTGGGCTCAGTGCTCTGCATACACATGGCAGCTGACAGTCATATGTAACTCCATTTCTAGAGGCTCAGATACCCTCTTCTGGTCTCTGCAGGTGCCAGGCATACATGTGGTACACTGATAAGTATGCAAGCAAAACATCCATGCCCATAAAATTTAGACTAATTTAAAGGAACATTTCATGTTTTACTTTGTTAAATAATGTTCCATACAGAGAGTATTTGTAATTCTGTGTTCTCAGGCCACAGTCTCAGATTGTTTGGACAAGTCCTCTTTCTCTATATGCAGCAGAACCTCTGAACGTTCTGTCCTTCACTCAGTTTCTACTGAAATGGATAACCTAGCCAGCTGTCTCATCGATAACACTGAGAATTTAAGAATCTTCTCTCAGCCATCAGGTTCAGAGGATGTATTTCTCCACTCTTTGTTAAAGGGAAATACACAAAACAATATAATTTTAAAGAGATGCTAGAGATTAAAATGTTATGTCTGGGAATCTTTTGTATGTCAAAACTAAGATATAAACTTGGAGGCTATTAAGTTGTTAATATTCTCCATTACCAAATAGAGTTATATTAATAGTTTGTTATTAAATGTTACTTTGGTAAATGTTATAAATCTATGATGAATGCACCACTTTCTCTTTTTGTTTTTATTGTTTTCATTTTAGACACTGTATATGGAGTTGGAATTCATTTTCACACCAGGTCTTTTGATGTCCTGCTTGACTAGATTCCTACATTAGTTTCATCACAGAATTTGAATTTTGAAAATATTGGCAAGAAGGAGAAGATGGTTGAAGCTTGTGAATATAGTTCTTTTTATTTTTCACACTTTTCTTCTCTCAAAGGTGAAATTGGGTCAGAAAGAATCTCCTTCAGCATTTTACTTCTTGCAACATTCCAGTGCTAGTCCTGGATTTACAAGGTGTCTCTCTTGCTGAGGTGACTTGACTTTGAATAGTCTAAAACTAACTCATTCAACACAAGAGTTGTCTTAAGAAAAGTACTACTTTGTAAAAACATTCTTACACAATGAAAAACTAAATTTTATACTAAATTTGAGACTTTTGAATAGCTAAAAGGGCCAATATTTGCAGCAGTTTACCTATAATATTTGCTCAGGGACAATGTTAAACAATAGACACATAGAATCCCACAGAGGGAGTTCTTTTTCATTATATAAGTCGTTTTTGAAATATAGAACACAAGTATGCCTAATAAATAATTAGTGTGGACATGTCTTGAGAGTAGGAATCCTGCAAATTTCTAAGCACATTTAATATGTCACATCTAATATCTATTCACATATATCTGTCAACATATTCTACAATTTGCTTTTAAAATACATACATCAAGCATTTAAAGTCACAAACAAATCCTACAGCTTACTGTTGTGTAATGGCTTCCTCCCTTAAAACATTCCATCCCGCAGGGAGGCTCCTTAAACAGAAAGGTAAATAACTGAAAATAGCTTCAGGGCATCCCTGGAACTGACTAGCCACCCCTCTCCCAACAGAGTAAGCAATAAAAGTTGAGAGTCCTTCTAAGAGGAGTGAAGCCAAGCTGCAGTGAAGACTCTCAGACAAGCAAAGCTGTAAAGAAGACTCTGAGACCACCAGCTGCCTGGAAGAAGCAGAAACCAGCCAAGCTGCCTAGAAGAGGTTTAGACCAACTGAGGCACCTGGGAAGGACCCTCTCCAGCCTGTTGGGTTGCCTATAGGATATGCATTATGCTCCAGGTTCCCAGATTTTATAAGCTGTCACCCAAATTGAAGTGAGCTTTGGTGATGCAGGTGCCTTTGAGTCATTTCTGCTCCTGTAAGTAATCCCTCACCCATATTCCTGTAAGTAACCCCAATATAATTCATTGGTTCACCAAGTTGGACTTATTTGGTATATGTATTTTGTGTGTCATGAGTTCCCTGCCTGAGGTTAGTAGATGTGTGTGTTGCATCTCCCAAGGAAAAATTTTGTCACACAGCATGGTGAATGACCTGACAAAACCAAAGATGAGTTGGGGAAAAGTGAATGCACAGTCTAGCTATGGGTAGCAAGGCATGCAACTGAGGCTGAGAAGCCTTAGTGGGGTGCATCTGTAGAGAAAATAATGATGGAGTCATCCTTTCCTATGTGGTGTATGTTAGTGTGCCTTTGTGCTATGATAGCTGTTGCACGGTTGTTTCTATGCGTAGTGAGACATGCAACTGATGATGAGCCATCAGGATTAGGAGTATCTATGGGAGGAACCCCAGGATGGCCACCTTCATCTACATGGTGTGGGGTAGCATGCCTGCTTGGTGAGTGGGGTCCAATATATAAATATGGAGATTCTTTCAAAACAGTTAAAAGTTTAGAGGAAACATTTGAGTCTTTGAGACTGTCATGGGTAGTTAATGGTCTGTCTGGATTAACTGAAGACAAATGTGGCAAGATTTGTGTTGAGTTGGAATTTCTAAGAAAAAAATTGATAGAGAGTCAAACTGTGTGCTAAAAAGCTTCTGGAAGGCTTTAAAGCCTAAGAGAACATCATAAGACATTCATGATAAAACAATACAGGTGAAGACAATAAAGCCTGTTCCAGGGTGGACAACTCTCCTTCTCCCACGCCCGACTAAGGAGGAGATATTTATCTCCTGCAAAAGGTTATGTTAGCTGGGCAGTGGTGGTGTACACCTTTAATCCCAGCACTCAGGAGGCAGAGGCAGGTGGATCTCTGTGAATTATAATATAAATATCTTTGTTTTCCAATGGCAATCCCTGTGAAAGGGCTGTTTGACCTCCAAAGGGATTGCAACCCACAGGTTGAGAATTATTGTACTAGATGGATGTGATGTGGCTGTCAAACTGCCTTCTAAACAAGTATACTTGTACCCATAATTCACCCTTGTTATCATGCTTCATTTATAACCACTGGTGTCTGCTCTTGAGAACAAGTGACTGTGGCTGTGGCATAGTGGCCTAATTCCTGGCTGTAGGTGGACATTTATAGTTATCCCCTCCAAGGCTCAAGGAGTATTGTAGAAGAGAGAGCAGAAAGAATGTAAGAGCTTGAGGAAGGGGTGCAGTGTTGTATAATAATTTCCTTTGAGACTGAAATATTCCATCCTGCAGGGAAGCTACTTAAACAGTAAAGACCTAGATCTAAAAGGGAAAGGAAATGAAAAGACATGTAGCTTTACAAAAGAGATGACTTGCCCTTTGAACTCAAAGGTGAAAGGGAACATACAATGATTACATTCATGCAGTGGGGGGCAGGGGAATTTGGGGTGAACATTCCAGCTAAGAAAGAAAACAAGCTGGGCAGGAAGCATCATACATGCAGAGCTAGGCATCACCTGGAGGACAACTGAGGGACCCTCTGGTTTTGACTATGCTGGGATTAAAAGAGTTGGCCACCACCATCCTGCTTGAACAGTCTTTTCTACTGTAGGAAAAGCAGCCTCTGGAGGGACTCACAGCAGTAATACCAGGTGCCAGGCAAGATGGATTCCCCACCCCACGCCCACTCCATTTTGTATGTTCATTTCTAAGTTTTGAGCCAAGGTCTTATGTAACAATGGTATCTTGAGTTTGTTATGCACTAGAGGCTATACTTGAATTCCTTATCATCTTGTTTCAGCTTCCCACATTCTGGGATTGTAGGCATGAGGCACCATTCTCTGAGTCTTGTCTTTAGTACATAGTACTTTGATTCAGATGGGCTGCTGTAGTTAGAGCAGATACAAATCCACAGGATTTTATGGTTCCTGTGCAGGTTACCTCTACTAAGACCTGCAGCAAGGCATTTGTCTAATGTCAAAGGCTGGAACTGCTGCCTGCTGCATAGTCTTCTCCACTTGGGATGTTAGTCTTTTCTAGCCTACTACCTCCAAACACTTCATTCTCTTTTATTATTAATCTAGTTATTTTTTTCTTTTTTTAAAATTTATTTATTTTTATTTTATGCACATTGGTGTTTTGCCATTGGGTGTTGGGTTCCCTGGCATTGGAATTACAGACAGTTGTGAGCTGCCATGTGGGTGCTGGGAATTGAACTGAAGAGGAGTCAGTGATCTTAACCCCTCAGCCATCTCTCCATCCCCCTTAATCTAGTTCTTGAAGATGAACTTGTAGGTTGATTAAATAACACAAATTGATCACTGGCTCTTGACTCTCAAAAACATAAATGTCCCTTGCAAGTGTTTGGCCTCAAACTCACAGAGAACCACCTGCCTCTGCTCCCTGAGTGCTGGGATTAGAGGCATGCACCACCATGCCTGGCTGACTGTATACTTTTAAGGTATAGAAATTTCTGTTGTTCTAGAGGCTGGGAAGTGTGAAATAAAGATATTAGCAATTAGAAAAAAAGAAATTGATAACCTTAAAATATATTAATAATGAAGTAATAAGTACCACTTTACTTTTAACATCACTGATAAACTGTATAGTCAAGTTTCCCATGACACAGTGAAAATTCTAGAATTATGCTAGTTTAGTAAGGTAGTGGTTGTAGGTTATCCTCCAAGATCCATGACTTCACTAATACTAGTCCTGGGCATTGGACTAAGTTTTCAATACCAGACATATTCTCCTTGTTGGTTACCATCAAGGTATGTGTGTCACTCCTGGACCCTCAGAATTATCATGCCGTGCTAGTTGTTCATTCCTGGGTAGGACTGTTGGTTGCCTACCGCCTGTGGAAGCTTGTATGGTACCTTATGGTACCACTAAAGCCGCTTCTCAGGGAGGAGACATTTGGGGCTGTTCCATCTCAGACCTCTGGGCTCTGAGTCTGAAATGCATGCTGTCTTCAGGAACAGGGACTTACCTTTCACTTTTGGGGGGCAACCAAGGATAATAGCAATAAGCTGTATGTTTGGGGACTCTCTTGAAGAGCCTTCACCAGCAACCAAAAGGGGGCTTCTCCTGTCTGGTAATAGGAGTTTTGTTAGGTGTTCTTTGGCTTTCAGAGGGCTCATTGTTAGATAAGATAAGTTCATTTAAACTATTTGTGTATATATTTACACATAATTATGTGTGTTTTTTAGGTTTCATTTTGGTAAGTACTTAATATAATGATTTCTTATGGCTTTTTAGACATCCTTATTATTGTTTACCATCCATCTTCTATATTTAATTCCTTACCCACTCCCTAAAAAGCCTGCCCTCTTTTCCATTTCTCCAATTAGATCACATCTACCTTGCTATTCCCCTTTACCCTTCTCCCTCCTTCTTCTCTATTTAGCTCCCTTCTCTTTTAAAAAGAGCCTCACTCTTCCCCTTTTCTATGATCAGATTAGTTTTACCTGTTTTTTGTCCTTTCTATTGCTCCCCAAGCTCCCTTACCTGGCAATGGTCCTACTTAACTGGTTTTTGTAGTTCAGAACATATACCCACATTTCATGATTTGCACCTAGTATCCTCCAAAGTGAGAGCACATTTGACATCTGTCTATTTGGGTCTGGATTAACTTACTATGATCTTTTCTAGTTCCATCCATTTACCTGTAAAGTTCATAATTTCATTTTTCTTAACAGATAAATAGGATTGCACAGTGTATGTGTACATCATTTATCTAATAGTCATTGAACAGCATTTAGGCTGTTTCCATTTCCTAGCTTTTGTGAATAGAGCAGCAATGAACATGGCTGAGCAAGCATCTATGGAGAAGGATGTTAAGTCTTATGGACATTTCCAAGGAGTGGAAATATAGCTGGGTCATATGGTAGATTTATTTTTAGCTTTTTGAGAAACTTCAACACTTATTTATTGGTGAAATTATTAAGGCCACTCCATGTAGTTAAAAGGGAGGTTTATTTAGTAACATAACTTACAAATGAAGGGATAGGTAGGTTGCAGGGTCTGGGAAAGACACAGCGCAGTACTGCAGTGTTCTATGGAGAACTCTGCTTGGTCTACCTCCAGGGTCCAGGAACTAAGAGAGATGGCGCATCTGGATCTCAGGTCTTCAGGGTTCTCTCTTGGCCCCGCCTTGTAGCCATGACAGTTACCGAAGCCTCAGTGGGGGGTTGGAACTTCCAGATCAAGGTTGGAATGGCTACCCACTACACTTATTACCATAGTGGCTACACCAGTTTGCCATCATTCAAAGATGTGAAAAAGGGTTTTCTTAATAAATGAAGGAAAAGCCATTGATAAAATCCAATGTGTCTTCATGACAAAAGTCCTAGATAATGTAGGGCTACTGGTACCATATATAAAATAACAAAAGCTGTGTACAAGAAACCCACAGCCAACATCACTCTAAATTGAGAAAAGCTTGAAGCAATCCCACTGAAGTTGAAATGAGATAGTGATGTCCACTTTCCCAACCCCTTCCAATATTATGCTTGAGCAATTAGGGAAAAAGAGGTTTTCCTTGCCTTCCCTTATAAAGCATTGCAAATAAAGAAAGAAGTAGTTATACTACCCATATTTGCAGATAACAAGATACTATACATTAGAGATACCCCAAATTCTACAGAAAACATTTAGAAATAATGAACAAATTAAGCAATGTGGCTGGACAAAGAATAAAACTTTGCATAAATCAATAGCATTTTTATACCATCAATAAACAAACAGAGAAAGAAATTATGGAAACACCTCCATGAACAGCCTCAAAGAAAATAAAATGTGTAGGAATAAACCTAACCAAGGAAGTGAAGGACCTATACAATGAAACCTTTAAATCTCTAAAGAAAGAGATAGGGAAAGAAACTAGAAAGTGGAAAGACAACCCATGCAGATGGAGTGGTAGAATTAATGCTCTGAAAATAACATTTTAGCAAAAGCCATCTATAGATTCAATGAAATCACAATCAAAATCCCCATTATCCTTCATAGATATATGGAAAAAAAAACAGTTCTAAAATTCATGGAGCCTGCCGGGTGGTGGTGGTGCACGCCTTTAGTCCCAGCACTTGGGAAGCAGAGCCAGGTGGATCGCTGTGAGTTCGAGGCCAGCCTGGGCTACCAAGTGAGTCCCAGGAAAGGTACAAAGCTACACAGAGAAACCCTGTCTCTAAAAACCAAAAAAAAAAAAAAAAATTCATGGAGCCACAAAAGATCCCAGGTAGCCAAAACCATCCTGAGCAAAGAGAACAATGCTGGATGAGTTACCATTTTAGATTTTAACATGCATTAGAGTTCCACAGTAATAAAAATAATATGGTACTGGCACAAAAGCTGATAAGTAGACCCATGAAACAAAAGTGAAGACCCAAACATGAGTGCATCTTACTTAAGACATTTACTATTTGACAAAGATGTCAAAAACATTAGCTGGAGAAAAGAAGCATCTTTAACAAATAGTGATGAGAAAACTGGATGTCCTTATGTAGAAGAATGATATTAGATCCTTGTAACACCTAGCACAAAAATCAACTCTGAATGGATAAAAGATCTGAATATGAAACTGGAAACACTGAACCTTCTAGATGAACACATATACAGTGCCCTACAAGATATAAGCATAGGAAAGGACTATCTGAATAGAAATCCATTTGCCCAAGAATTAAGACCAATAATAATAGACAAGGAAGGATGAGGGAGCTATATGTTCGAATCTTAAATGGTCTTTTTTTTTTGTTGTTTTGTTTTTTTGTTTTTTTTTGTTTTTTGTTTTTCGAGACAGGGTTTCTCTGTGTAGCTTTGCGCCTTTCCTGGGACTCACTTGGTAGCCCAGGCTGGCCTCGAACTCACAGAGATCCACCTGCCTCTGCCTCCCGAGTGCTGGGATTAAAGGCGTGCGCCACCACTGCCCGGCTAATTAAATGGTCTTTTAATAAAAAACCCAAAGCCAGATATCAGGGTGAAAGCCGAAAGATCAGAGAAGCAGAACAGCCAGGCACTAGTTCTTACCTCTACAAAATCCTCAGCCTAAAGAGAGTGAGTTCCTGTTTCCTCATGCCTTATATACCCTTTCTCTGTCCTGCCATATTACTTCCTGGGATTAAAGGTGTGTGTCATCACTGCCTGGCTCTGTTTCTCTCTTGTACTGGGTCAATCTCATGTAACCCAGTGTGGCCTTGCACTCACAGAGATCTAGATGGATAGGATTAAAGGTGTGTGCCACCACTGCCTGGCCTCTATGTCTAATCTAGTGGCTGGCTCTGTCCTCTGATCCTCAGGCAAGTTTATTAGGGTACATAATATATCACCACAGCTAAATACAGAAGAAGAGAAAGTAGGGTAAAATAATACTTAAGAATGTCTGAAAAAACACATAAGGAATTATATTATTAATCACCAATCTAAAAAATAAAAACCTATAGTACACATAAGACTGTGTATAAATATACATATTTGATTTAAATGAAATTTTTCTTCAGGTCTTAAAATTATCCTTCCAAGAACCTAAGTCTATCTACAACAAGTACCCCAACATCGGGCCTGTGAATCCTTCTTTTGAGTTGCCGGTCAATGCTATCCAAGAAACTCCCAAAACATTACAAGCTATTGTCTTTGATTGCCCTATACTGAGGTGGAAGATAAATCCCTATTTTTGAAGACATGTACTGAAAACAGAGGGCTCAGGAGTCCCTGAGCTGGAGCTTACTACCTAAGGATTAGCTTTCATGGCACCAGAAGGAATCATGAAAGTTTCCAAAGTAGGGAAAAACCAACACTCATACTTAGCTATCATACCCATGAACCATCAACAAATATGGCACAATAACCGTAAGGATGCAGTAATGGTGCACATACCTCGGCTATAACCAAAAGCTCTCTAGTTGGACTTAAGTCCCTCTCAACAAGAGGGATGTCATGTCCAGTATTAGAAACCGAGCCAACTACCCAGTCCTAGTGATGTTATGAATTTTGGGGGAGAACAACAACTACCACTCTACTAGATCAGCATAATCTCTGACTACAATCTAAATATTTGTTCTTATACACAAAGATAAATATAGTGTATTCTCACCCCTCATAAAGGAGGCTATACTTTGCAACAGACAGAAACCACTATGGAAAACCATAACAAATCAAACTGTAGAGTTGTAGAGCCAGTCACAATGTATACATCTACAAAACAATTACTGCACCTAAGGAACAGTGTTGAAGTGGGATGGAAACATTGTAAGCACCAGAGAATCAGAGTTTTCTGTGAGAGAGTGTCTAATAGTAAAATCAGAAGCTACATCCAAAAAGTCTCCCCAATGTGGGCTAAACATGAGCTGAAGAAGGACAACAACAATAGAAATGCACAAGTGGATGGGGGAAACACCTGTAGGTCTCAACCCTACTCAAAGTACCAAAGGCAACTAAGGAATGCTGAGAGCAAGAGAAATAGTCATTCCCAGGGACTAGCACACTGATTGGTTAGCCCATAAAACATATATATAAGCAACATTACACAGACAGAGAGGGTTATATTTAGAATTATACATGTATATGAATTTACATATATGGATGTAGCAGCAATTAATGAAAAAGAGGCCATAAATTTGAAAGCAAGGAGGAGTATATGGGAGGGTATGAGATGGATCAAAAGGAAGGGCAAAGTGATATAATTCTATTATAATCTGAAAACCAACAGGAAGAAAAAGATAAACAAGCCCTGCTGTATTTTTAAATTGAACAGTTATACTGTATAGCAATTAGAAGGAAGAATTAGGACAATCATATTTTGTATAGATATAAAACACGTTATTTGGTTAAGATAAGTGTACATGTGTGTTAAAATATGTAAAATATATTAATATGGACTTCAAAAAGAAGAGCACAGGGTAGCACAAAAAAGAAACTGCACAAATGATGGGAAGAAATGACTAAATGGATGACCATTGCATCAGGAGAGTAACATGGCAGGAGAAGAATGAGGCAGTTAATCATAATGCGTGCATACATAGGGTACTGTGTATATCTACAATGTAGCATACACACACATATATACATGGTTTAAATAGTTCAGTATCATACTATTAAATAAATTATTTTGTTGTATTTTTCACCTTTCTGGAGCCTTTGTCTTAGAGCAATAACTTAGATAAAAAGTTATTTACTTATTTAATTATCCTCCAAACTGTTTCCATAATCAGAAATTCTTTCTTGGATTCATAAGAATAGCAAGTCAAATTTCTTTAAATAGTTTTCTGAAATTCAATTCCAAATTTAAAAGAAAAAAATCAGTCTGTATTCACACAGTGAGATTGATTGATTATAGCAGAACAACATTGATTTGTTGTAAGAACACACAACACTTATTTGTCTTTTGACCATGTACATCAATTGCTTCAGCCTCCAACAATGACCCATGTAGACCAGCTCTTTAATATTTTAAATGACTCAGCTCTACTTCCATTTAGCTTTTTGTAAGAACCAAACAATGTAAAACAAAATAAAAGTAAAATGTAAATGTCAAAATATGTTATTTATATCAGAAAATTGTCTTGACTGATTCTGGAAAAATAGACAGAGTATCATTGTTTTTATTTTCTTACTGAATCCAATTTCCATCCACATGTAGTATTCTTCAGTTTGTAAGAGACATAGCTACTTATTGTTTTAATATTTGCTGATGATCCAGCACACTTTCCAAATGCTTTGGGTTCACCACCCAGACTTAATTCTTTTTTTTTTCAGACTTAATTCTTATGTTGATGTGAGATAATATTTTAACCCCATTGAGAACCAAGGTAATGAGTCTATCTTAGGCAGTGTGATTTAATACAGGAAGTAAGTGATAATAAAACTGGGACAGGACTTGAAGATCATTAACTTTGATCACTATAATAACTTCTATTAAAATATAGGAGAACCAGCCCACTGGGTTTCTATCTCTGAGAATCAAAAATCTTGGGAACCTGGTTACTGATGTAACATTACCTTAGTCACAGTCATGGAGCAAGGTAACAAACAGCAGAAATAAATCAGGGAATCCATTGAGTTGACCAGAGACTAGGAATCAAGAAGCTGCACTGAAACTTCATGGTGCATAATCCCAGCAGGAGGGAGGGAGAGGTAGATGAACCTCCAAGAGTTCTAGGCCAGCCTGATCTACTTAATGTGATTCAGATCGACCAAGGCTGCATAAAGTGATACTATCTCAAAATAGAAAAAGCTGCACTGATTAACTCTTAACTTCTACTCAGGGGACATAAAGAGAGCAGGCCTTCTACGATTACCCTCTCCTTATAATGATTTCTTTCTTGAAATCAAAGATTTAAGCAAACAATATCTTCAGAAAAATCCAAATGACCTCCAGAGCCATAGCCTCTTAGAGTCTGGGATGTGTACCTTTCAGTGTCTACACAGGTACATTGAACAGGAGCGTGTGTAAATGCTGAGGTAACTATTGCTGGGCCACAGGAAAGCTAAGTGGATTGTCATAATGTTATATTTTGTTAATGTCCTAGAGTTAAATTACAGTAATCATCACAAGAATGTGTACATACATAGAACCTGAATTTGAAGCTTTAATATAAATAACAGAAGCTATGCAATATGTTTGTATAATCCAGCTTTTTTTTTTTTTTTGGTTTTTCAAGACAGGGTTTCTCAATGTAGCTTTGCGCCTTTCCTGGAACTCACTTGGTAGCCCAGGCTGGCCTCGAACTCACAGAGATCCGCCTGCCTCTGCCTCCCAAGTGCTGGGATTAAAGGCATGTGCCACCACCGCCTGGTCTTCATCCAGCTTTTAAAGAGGACAATACCTAGAATATCTCATGTTCTAAATGTAATAAATAAACAGTATTTATACATATATAAATGTATTTGCTTAGTATTTTTAAATGTGACTCAATCTTAGAAGATGATTTTGAGTTGGCTCATTGTCAAATTCAGTGAGATCTAGGTTTCATGTCCTTTCCTCAGAGATCTCCACAAAGCTTGAGGACTTTCTGCTTGTCTCTCCACTCCTCAGAATTAATGGTCTAAATGCTCATGGGCAGAATGACAATCATAATAAAATTTTGCCTTGAGAACTGGTATTTTGTATTTTATTTAATAGGAACACTTTAAAAACGTCTATACTTGTTGACTCATCAAAATGATTGTCTCCTCCAGTTTAAATTTGAAGCAGTTAGTACAAACTATTTTTAGAAATTATAAAAATTTTAGAAATTTATAAAAATTGCCTAAATTTGCACCTTGATTTTAATGAGGCATTCAATCTTTTACACCAAGCAGTGGCTGAAATTATATATTTAACTATATTCATGTTTGTATTTGTGACCTATTAATATTTTTTTTAATTGTTAAAAACTATTTTCACTTCAAGCCATATTCTGATTTTTAAGTACTATATTATTTTTATTCTCATTCATGAGATTCATGTAAGATACAAATTAATCTAGTGATTGACTATCTAGTTCAATCATTTGAGGGCATAGTTAGTTATTAATTAGAAACCTATTACACAATAGAACTGATTAAAGACCTTTCCCACTACAGTATCAAATCCTGTAGCTACTTTATGTTTCAAGAAGGAAATAGCTATTTAAAATGGAAGTTAATATATTTTAATTTAAAAATACAAAACACCACATTGATAATAGGATTATATTTATACAAGTTGTTCTATTTTATTCCTTTTTGTATCCAGAAGGAAAAGAATAAAATGAAATAGAAAGTAATTATGGTCAGAACTTCTTAGAATAATGTCAAGCTTTAATGAGAAAGACAAAAAAAATCTTGTTACTTTGTAGAGCTTGTTTGATTTTGTACAAATAATTTTCTTTTTTAAGCTACTTGCAACATACCTAGACATTTATAAAAAGCCCTTTTCAAGAGAGCACACAGGTCCTCAAAATGAGGCTACCATCTCCCTCTAACTGAAACTCTATTCTTTATTCTGCTCACTGGTGCAGTATTTTTCTCCCTTGCTGGAGACTCTGATCTCAATCCCCACCCACCAAATAATAAGCACAATCATTATGGTAAAAGGGAAAAATCAATATGATCATGTCTACCTTATTGAAACAATAAACACATTAACTAACTAGTGTATTATTTACAAGCCTGGTTCATAGTAATTCACTAGATTTTGATATATATCACACACACACATATCACATTTGCACCTACTCTTCCCACTTATTACCACCTATTATAATATTTAAAGTTCTATTTGTTTTAAATTTAAGGCCTTGCTAAAAATATAACTTAAGAAGTAAAAGATGTGTTAGCAATTACTACCCTATCAATATCTAGTTACCCATTCAGTATAAAGGAGAGTATAATAATATGTATTCACTCAGTTTCTAAGTGTATTTGATGAGAAATATTACTGTTGTATTATTTCAGTTAGGTTTTGTTGCTGGAAGTGATAAAATGCCAAGAATTCCTCTTGGTTTTGTTGTGCCTTTGCATGCTGGTCTGTGTTGTGGCATTGCTTTTCCTTATTTGAGTCACTATTTGCAGCATGAAATTCAGTTTACTTTTCACTATTTAGTCTTCAAAGACAGAGTATATAATTCTTGTTCCAATATATTCTTTTAGCCACTGTATATTCTTGCCAATTTATATACATTAGTTATTGTATTTTTTAGATTCTAGTTTGGCTAAATCTTTTATTTATTTATTAATTAATTATTTTTTCATTTTTCTTTATTTAGAAAATTTCTACTCACTCTACATACCACCCACAAATCTCACCTCCTCCCTCCTCCCATCTCCCAGCCCTCCTTCCAAAGCCACCCCACATCCCCACATCATCCAAATCAAGGCCTCCCATGGGGAGTCAGCAGAGCCCAGCACACTGAGCCTAGGCAGGTCCAAGCCCCTCCCCCACTGCACCAAGGCTGAGTAAGTCGTCACACCACAGGCACCGGATTCCCAGAAGCCTGCCCATGCACCAGGGATGGATCCCGAAACAGTTCTGGTGCTCCCCAAACAGTTCGAGCCAAACAACCATCTTCTATATCCCGAGGGACTAGTCCAGTCCCATGGGGGCTTCACAGTCACTAGTCTACAGTTCATGGGCTTCCAATAGTGTGGCTGGACAAAGGCTCTATGATGACAGCTAGGTTATTGCTAGGCTGGTCACCAGAGTAGACCGGTCCAGGCACCCTCTGGACCACTGCCAGCAGACCAAGATGGGGTCAACCTTGTGAATTCCTGAGAGCCTCCCCAGCACCATGCCTATCCCTATTCCCATGATGTCCTCATCTATCATGATATCTCCCTCCCTGCCCTCCCACTCTGTCCCTGTTTTAGCTCGACCCTCCCATTTCCCTACGTTCTCATTCCCCACTCCTTGCCCTCTGCCACCCATCCTGCCCCACACCCAGTCCACTCAATGTAGAGCTCATCCACTTCTCTTTCCCTGGATTATCCATGTGTCCCTCTTAGGGTCTTTCCTTGTTAGCTAGCCTCTCTGGAGCTGTGGGTTGCAGTCTGGCCATCCCTTCCCTCACATCTGGTATCCACTTATGAGTGATAATACTATGTTTGTCCTTCTGAGTCTGGGTTACTTCACTCAGAATGATATTTTCTAGTTCCATCCATTTGACTGCAAATATCATTGTTTTTTACTGCTGAGTAGTATTCCATTGTGTATATGTGCCACATTTTCTTTATCCATTCTTCAGTTGAGGGGCATCTGGGTTGTTTCCAGGTTCTTGCTATTATGAATAGTGCTGATATGAACATAGTTGAGCATGTGTCCTTATGGTAAGATTGAGCATTCCTTGGGTGTATTTGGCTAAATCTTATTAAAAACAATTTCACAGAGAATACAATGGTTAGTTTTCCTAAAGTTGATGAAAATTTATACTTTCAAGAGCCATGTAAAAAGACATTTTCACACCCAAAAAGGGAGGAAAAGACAAAACACCACAAATATGGGAATAAAAGGAAATGACCTAAAAGAATTAATTTTGACTTTCTAAATAGTTGGTTTTTTTTTCAGAAAATGTTTTTTTAAGAGTCACAGAAGTAACCCAGAATCTATCTATAAGTCATAACCATTTGCAAATGAAAAAAAATTAATTTTCTGCAAGGGAGTCTCTAGGGAAACAAACTTCTAGGGAAACTACCCTTCTTCAGGGTAGGCTGCATATCTGGCAGTATGGCCAACAGAAAATGAACTCAATGGTGTCTTTGGAAGTTCTTTGTCTCACAATGTTTTGTCAGGACATTTTTTTTAAAGACCTTACAGGTCCTTTGTGCATATATTTTGGCTTCTAGTTTTGTGTTTTTATGGGATTTCTGTGTGTGTCTCTTAATTTATTATGTGTTTCTTTTGCTTTTACTTTGGTCCATTTTCTTCTATTTGTTTGTTGTGTTATACTCTGATGTGTTTATTTTTGTTTTGTTTTATTTTATTATTATTCCTTAGATGCCTACTTCTTTTCTAATGAGAAACAGAAAAGGGGTGGATTTGGATGGGAGAGGAGGTGGAAAGGTGGGAGGTGGGAAGAGTCAAGGGAGGAAAAACCATAATTAAAAAATTTGTGTGATAAAAACCTATTTTCAATAAAATTTTCAAAAGGCAAAATGAGTCATAAAACTTTGAACTGATACATAGGAACTACTGGTCTATAACAGCAAGGTTATAGCACCCCTTTCTCAACACAGTTATACACCAAACACAGAAAAAGCCAAGCCAGGGAGTTTCCTCTGCTTTGGCTCCTTGCCGCTCTTCATTTGTCCATAAGCCACAGGGCTAACAGCTCAGTTGCTACTGATTAGCGTCCATACTGTGAATAGGATAAACATTTGTGTAGTTACTTGAAAAAAGATAAAGAGAATTTTTTAGAGATCCTAAAACTTGTTAAAGAATCTTAAGTGTTGTGGCCACTGTCGCACATCACTGTGATTTTCTTTGAACATGTACTCTAATAGCACAGAAGGTCCCTCAGACTTTGTTCTGGCTATTAAACTATAAAATTTTCAAATGTCCATACATGCTATGAGAAATGATTGTAATAGAAATAGGCCCATTACATATTGACTTTGATGATCTTATTATATAGTCATTAAGATATATTTGGAGTAAAGGAGCTTTTTACACATGCTAAGAGGAGAATCAATGTTACCTAAGTTACAGATACAATAACTTCAAAAGAAGTGATGTTCTATGTGGAAATAGTCACGAAATGAACAGTTTCTTGAATAGTAAACATACATTTAGATAAACAAAACTTCATGGAATCACCAATGAATAGGTTATTAATATTAATGATGGCCTTATTTTGAAAATGAAGACAGCCTGAGGATAAACATCACCATGGATCATTGGTTTCAACTTCTCAAATGCTTTATGATATACAATTCACTACTAGCTAGAAAATTGTTGCAAATAAGAGATATAAGAAGACCCAATTTAAAACATATCAAAATGTTTGCTGTCATGCCTCCAGGAAAAATAAAAAGCAGGCTTACCTTTGAAATTGTTCCTAATTCCTTCAGGGTCGGCAATAACTTATTCTTGCAATTCTTTGATCAAAACAATGAAAATCTGAAAGTATATTCAACACACAGTGCTAGACTCCAGCACAAATTACCATCAAAAGCTTTGTGAAAAATGTTGACCTCAGAGTTTGACATACCAGGTCTTTAATCTTACTTCTGCCACTCACTAATTCTGGGACCTCTGGGAAGTTACATGAACTCACTGAGGTTGAAATTACTGTTTTGAAATGAAAGCATGGCTTCAGGTTTGATGCTCTGTTGCTAAACTCAGTTGAGTATTTTGCTCAGGTTTCTAGTTTAAAGAATGCTGATAATCATGGTGCCTCCTATAAAGGCATGTTGAACACAACACTACTAAAGGACCCTTTAAAGACCCAGTTCCTAATTACATATTGAACTTTGTTTTTCATAATGATAATCTCATAGACTCTGCTCTGTCTTGCTGTCTGGACTATTTCTTATTTTTTGCG
The DNA here is from genome assembly GCF_049852395.1 of Peromyscus maniculatus bairdii. Classification (NCBI taxonomy): domain Eukaryota; kingdom Metazoa; phylum Chordata; class Mammalia; order Rodentia; family Cricetidae; genus Peromyscus; species Peromyscus maniculatus. Next base: position 68,002,895 of record NC_134864.1, on the reverse strand, counting down.
TACACAGTGGTGAGGGGGCAGAGGTTGGCACAGAAGCCTTCAATGTCTCATATTCTCAGTTGTGAGTCTACGGTCATCCACACCACTGCAAAGGATTCCTCCCTTCCCAGAACAGATGAACCAGCACAGATTACAGAGATCAACATGGATTATGCCAGTAGCATGGATCACAGAAGTCTTACAAGGAGACTTAACCCAGAAAACTAACCATTCTTCAACTCAGATATCCTGTTGTTGCTCAGAGTCAGGGTTTGTGGTTAAGCAGCTTGTCTGGAGTCAGGACCTGTTCCAGTTTCAGGCTGCTGTATACCACCCTGCCCTCAGCACCTGCTGCCTTGCCAGTATCCTTAAGTATGGTTAATATACATGATCATTTAATTTTTAATTTCATTTTTCCTTTTATTAAACATATATTCTCTCATACAATATAATCTGAATACAGTTTCCCCTCCCTCTAGTTCTCTCAGGTCCTCCCTACCTTCCTTCTCCATGCCCTTTCTATCTCTCATTAGAAAAGAACAGGCTTCCAAGAGATAACAACAGAACATAAAATAAAATATAAGTTAAAATAAAAACCATCATATTGAAGTTGGACAAGTCAAGCCAATAGAAAAAAAGAAGAGCTCCAAGAGAAGGCAGAAGAATCAGAGACTCACTCATCCACACATTCAGGAGTCTCATAAAAGTACTAAACTGAAAGCTATAGTATATATGCAGAGGACCTGGTACAAAACCATGTAGGCCTTGTGATTTCCCCAGTTGTTTCAGAGGGCCTTGTTTTCCTGGTGTCTTCTGTCTCTTCCATCTCTCCCCTTTTTTGCCATCTCTTCCGTGGGGTTCTCTGAGCTCTGGGTATGGGGATTAATGGAGACATCTCATTTAGAACTGTATGTTCCAAGTTGTGCAATGTTTGGCTGGTAATGGAAGCTTTGTTTGATGACAAGAGGTGTCCACTTTGGATTTGATCTCCCTCATTATTTGGAGACACCATTAGAATTGCCTTCATATATTTCAGAAGGTTTCCACTGCACTAGGTTTCCATAACACCCCTCAAATGCTTCTTAATTCTAGCTGTCTCTCCCTGGATTCTCTCCTTCAACACCATTTCCCCTTCTAATCCCCATCTGATCTTCCCATTTCCATTCCTCCTGACCTTAGTAAACACATAAAATCTATTCTATTCTCCACTCCCAGGGTGATCCATGTGCCCCCAAAGTCCCTTTCTCTATGCCTAGCCTCTCTGTGTCTATGGATTGTAGCTTGGTTATCATTTGTTTAATGGCTAATATCCAGATATAAGTGAATGCACACCATAGTTATCTGGGTATGGGTTCCCTCACTCAGAACGATTTTTTCTAGTTCCATCTGTTTGCCTGCAAATTTCATTATGGCATTTTTTTTTTTAAAAAGAGCTAAGTAATATTTTATTCTGTAAATGTTTCACATCTTCTCTATCAATTCTGTTGAAGGACATCTAGATTATTTCCTGTTTCTGGCTATTATGAATAGAGCAGCAATGAACATGGTTGAACTAGTGTCCCTGTGGTAGAATGAAGTGTTCTTTGGGTATATGTCCAATAGTGATATAGCTGGATCTTGAGGTAGAACATGATTATTTTATATTGGATGATTTTTTTTAAGTTCCTTATATAATTATCTACACTAATGATTTGTGAGATATATAAGTTTCAGGCATATTTTCTCATTCAGTAGTTTGTCTCTTCACTGTAGTGACTATTTCAATTATTTAAAACTTTCAGTTTGATACCATCAAGTCGTTGATGCTTTATCACCCATTTCTAAAAAGGATCATATTCAAGCAACAAGAACAGAGCCTACATAGGTCCTCACCAGGTCCTCTGTGTATATGTTATAGTTTTCAACTCTGTATTTTTATGAGACACCTGAGTATGTGAATGAGTGGTTCTCTGATTCTTATGCATGCTTTTGGGGCTCTTTTTCTTCTGTTGGGCTGCCTTGTCCAGACTCAATGTGATGGTTTTTGTTTGATCTCATATTTTATTTTGTTATGTTTGTTTGCTATCTCCTAGAAGCCTGTTCTTTTCCAATGAGAGATGGAAAGGGAGCAGATCCTGAGGGGAAGTGAGATGGGGAGGAACTGGCAGGGGTCCAGGGATAGGAAACTCTAATCAGGATATATTGTATGAGAAAATAATTTATTTTTCAATAAAAGGAAAAAATAAAAGTAGCTTAAAATATGCAAAATTCTTTTCCAGACTTAAGCATGTTCTTAACTATTTTCTTTGTTTTCTTCTAGTACTTTCATAATTACAAACCCCCTATTTAAACCTTTGAAGTGGTAACTCTCCCTTAAGGGGCCCACATCCAAACTTAGATATATCTTGCTTTCTACAACTCTCTAAGAAACACACACTAAGCTTTCAGGTGTGTTCCACTTTCTTCTGAGTCTCTCTCTCTTTACCCTGTGCTTTAGTCTATTTTAAGATATCTTTACTAAACTTCAACCTTTCTTAACAAAACAAATCTTTGACCTATATTGAGTTTACTTTTGTGCTTGCCAAATGGTAAATGTTCTAGTTTCATTCGGCATACAGGTTTACCATTTCCATTATTGTGTATTGAAGTGGCTTCTCTTTCTTTTTTTATTTTTTATTTTTTATTTAATGCTGAATGCTGTTTATTGAAGGAGGGAAGAGGTCTTAAATACAGGCTTACAACACAATGGGAGAACCCCAGAGGGCAGAAGTTCGCTACCGATGTTTTACAATCTTGCATCTAATCTGTTAACACCCATTATGCAGGATACACAGATAAGGAACTTCCCTTAAACATTCAGGAGGGTGGAACCCGGCAGGGGATTAGCATAGGGAGGATATCAAGGTCAAGGTCAGCAAGCAAGGCAGCAGTTACCCAAAACGGGGGCCAGGACCCTACAGGTTCCCCCCGTTTTACTAAAAAATGAGCTTCTGACTTAGGTTGTGTGGGACATCAGCAGGTCACCTTACCCATCATGGAGACGCCTGCCTAGGCCACACAGGCTCTCTGTCTTAGGTTGGTGAGCACCCCCAGGCACTACCCATCTCTGAATACTCATTATCATACAGGCTCAATCGTGTGTGAGCTGCAGAGTTAACTGCTGTGGCTGCTCTTTCTAGTGCATAATATTGGTGCCTTTATTTAAAGTCAACTGTTTGCAAATACACAGATATATGTTCTGGTTCTTTATTATCTTCTATTGGTTAATGTGTTAGGTTTTGTGTCAATCCCGAGTTGTTTTCATTACCATAGCTTTGTTTAATATTTGAGAATCAAGTATTGTGATATCCCTACCTTTGCTCATTTGCCTCAAGAGTATGTTGACATCTGAGGTCTTCTCTGGTGAATTTTGAAAGTGCTTTGTCTGTTTCTCTGAAGAATGTCATTGTCATTTAGATTTGGATCAATTTATGGGTACAAATAATTAATAAACAATATTAATTTTCCAAATCCATAATGAGTTGTCTTCCTATCTTTTTGATCATATTTAATTTCTTTAATCAAAACATTATAGTTTTCCTCACAAAGGATTTCATTTCGTTGAGGTTATTTGTTTCTAGATTTTCTGGCAACTCTTGCAGATGACATTTTAAAATGTATTTTTCAGCAAGTTTGTCACTGTTTTAGCACTACTAAAGTTTCTATCCTGCCACTTTAGTGAATTTAGTTTTCATGGTGTTATTACCACATACTACAACCTTGATTAGAACCTAGTGAGGCAATGACAACATTCTCAAAAGATGGTACTTTTCACTGAGAATGGGCCATAGCCTTTAGAATTTATTTATTTTTTATTATTTTTTCAAATGTGTGTGTGTGTGTGTGTGTGTGTGTGTGTGTGTGTTGGTATGTGTACATGAATGCAAGTGCCCAAGGAGGCCAGAGGTATTAGGTCCCCTGAATTCAGAGTTACAGGTAATTGTGGGCCATTGAACATGGATGCTGGGAGCATCTGCAAAAGCAGTACACATACACACATAATCACTGAGTCATATCTTCAGCCATGCCTTCATGTTTTAGATAACTTTTGTGAGTTATAAAACTTGCAAATACTGGGCTGGTTGTATACTTGATATTAAAAAATCAGCAATAGCTTTTGATGTGCATTAATATAATAATGATGCTTATGTGGGAAAGAACAGTCATAAAGTCTGTGGTGTAAAAGTAGGGACAGGGACAGGTGGTGGTGGTGCATGCCTTTAATCCCAGCACTCGGGAGGCAGAGCCAGGTGGATCTCTGAGTTCGAGGCCAGCCTGGGCTACAGAGAGAGTTCCAGGAAAGGCACAAAGCTACACAGAGAAACCCTGTCTTGAAAAAACAACAACAAAAAAAGTAGGTACAGATGCTCATGAATATAATAGTGATGGTTGTGTGAGGTACCACAGTCATAAAGTCTGTGGTGTAAATGGAACAGGACAATGAGGTTCACCTGGCAACCATTTCTGTTAAAATAGTATTGATTTAAAAGTTGAGGCTAGGTTAATGGAATGATAATCAAGCTATAACCCATAGATTCAGAGAGGTTAGGTACAGTGGAAGGGACTAGGGTGGACACATGGACCTCTCTGGGGAGGGGAAATAGAATAGGTTTTATGGGTGAATGAGGGGCATGGCAATGGGAGGAACAGGTAGGGAGTGGGAGGGGTGATGTGGTTGAGGGAGGAGATGCAGGGAGAGAGAGAACTAGAATTGAGGGGCATTTGAAGGGTGCCATGGAAACTGTAATCAGGATATGAGAAAAAGTATTTTTAATAAAAGAAAAAAGAAAAAAATTGTGGCTTGGGTATCATTCAGTGTTAGAGCAACTACCTGGCATGTATAAAGTCCAGGTTAATTTCAGTAAAACATACACACACACACACACACACACACACACACACACACAAATCTTTTCTTGAATACAAGAAAAATATTCCAAGAGATTTTTCTTAAACAAAAGGCAAAAACTAATATCTTAAAAATAAGTTGAAGATAAGAGCCAGCTTATAATGCAGTGGTGCTTTTGGTATACTAAAATGCAGCCATGTTTGGTAATTCTTCAGTTCTTGTATATTTTTGGTTGTGAGCCTAGCTTTTAATGGCTGAGCCATCTCTCCAGCCCCAGTTCTTGTGTATTTTTAAGATTGTATACATCACCCAACTCCTACAATAATCTCTGAAAAGTAGGCGATCTGCTAGAAACATTTAAAACAAAATGGAAAATCGCCTTGGGTGATCACAGTGTGTTCCTGTGTCATGCATGACTGATGCTGATGAGCAGTGAAAGGATCATTAATAAAGCTGTGTTGGGTGAGCCAGATAATCAGTGTGGTCAAACTCTTGACATTACTGCAAGGTTTCTGAGTGGGGAAATCCAAAATGTCCCTGATTAAAGGAGGCATGCTTCAGCAGATCTGAAGGGAACATCCAGCTGTTTGGTTCCACAGGACTCACAAGTTAACCTCTGTATGTTGTATATTCATATTTGTTTTAGAGATGAAATGTCAGGTAAAAGTGAAAAAAGTGTCTGGTGACAAACAATGCTGACCTCTGAAGAGACATCAGCATTTTTTACTCCCTTTTTCTTCCACAATATAAATTTATGCTATAATTTTATTTATAGACCATGTTGAGTAGAGTAGATGATTTTTTTTCATATATGACAGTCAACTTGCTTATCTAAACCATGTTCACTGGAACATAAAGGCCAGAGAAATGTGCAGAAGGAATTGAAAAGCTAAGTGCTTTCAATGTCCATAATAATGATGACTATAACTAATAGAAAACACTTAGGAGGCATGTAGAAACATCCTAAAATATATGTTGAAGGTATCTAGCAAGTTCAGATGTTATGTGATCTGACAACTTTCCTGGAGCTCTGAATATTTCACTGTGCCTTTGGTGAATGGCATGCTCCAAAGTGCATCAGAAAGATGAGATACAGCAATTTTATGTAACTGGAGTTCAAGAGATGGCTTTGTAAGTAAAAGCAATTATAGCTAAAGTGTCAGGGTCTGAGTTTGAACCATCAGACACACATAAGGCTGAGCATGGTACTGCACATCTGTAATGTCAATGTGCTACAGAGAGATCAGACATAGAACCAGAATCCCCAGATGCTGGCAGAATAGCTAGCCTAGCCTACACAGCTGCTAACAAGAGGTTCCCTCCTTACACAAGGTGGAAGGCAAGGGCTGCCACCCGAGGCTGCCCTCTGACCTCCATGTTTATACCATAACAAATGCACACTTCATACATAAATACATAAACCCACGCCTCTCTATTTCTCACACATACACATATAAAGATGAAAAACGTATGTATGTAACTACAATTAATGAAAAAGGAGACCATGAATTTGAATGAGAACAAGAATGAGTATATCAGAGGGTTTGGAGGGAGGAGGTAAAGAAGCTATATATTATAATCTCAAAAAATAATAAATTTATGAATAATAAGTTATTGTAACATTTAATTTATTTGTTCCCTTGCTCTGTAATTCTTTTATATATATATAGGCCAAACATTAATTTTAATTTATTTAGTAAACTAAGGGATGAAATTTGTATGCTTTACATTAATGCATTTTAATGTAACTATATGAATATATGGCTACCCAAGAAGATGTATTAGTATTTATTTTAATATAAATATTTATTTTAGTACATTTTTATATTTTAAGTATATTTCAGAAAAAAATAGGTGCTTGTAATTTGAAGTATTTTGTTTTTAGTACTTTCCTTAATAAGGACTACATATGCCTTAATAAGCTATAGAGAGATTGTTCAAGACACATGCTTTTGTACTCTTAGATTTTTCAGCTGCTTTAGTGTTCCACAAATAAAGTGGTACTTTTACAGATTATCTGCCATATCTTTGTTTTTTAAAGATGTATTTGAAGAATTTTATTGTGATAATACTTTTCACATAGTAAATATTATAAAAAGAAAAAAAAAAGAAAATCTTGCAACTCTTTGGAGCGGATAAACATGGCCTGAACACATCATTTTGAAAGAGAAGAGACTAAACTATCCTTCAAAAATCACCAGTACACAAGTTATAAGGATGGGTTAGAGATTCATTTCTCATTTAGATAGTAAATTCTTCTCAAATGTTCCTGGAGGCTATATGACTCAGTGTTTAATTCTTTAATAGCATAAACATCTCCAGGATTGCAAAAGAGATTAAATAAAGTGATGATTTCTTACACAGTTCAGTAGACAGCCAATTCATCTTTCTAACATTTCTGTTTACTCCAGAGATACTTTTTACTTTGCCATGTATGATGGCTATTCTTTTGACTACATCTGGAATTAACTTAAAAACTTAAGCAGCTGAGCATACCTGTGAGGATATTTAGCTAATTGGATCACTTGTGGTAGGAAGGCTCATTTTAAATTCTGATCATTTGACGTAGGAAGACCCACCATAAATCTGGGCCACACCTTCTCATGGTAACATATATAGGACCTAGAAGAAAGAAGCTTTTTCTTTTTCCTGGTTGCCCTCATTCTCACTGTCAAGTTCATATACCCTGCTTCTCATCCATTCCTTCACTGGTGATAGAGTCTACTTCTTTTGGGATCCTGACATATACTGAAGACCAGCTGAGACATCATGGACTGAACAATTACTGGATTCTTACACTTTCCATCAGAAGACAGCCATTGTTAGCCAAGCTGGACCACAGCCTGTTTTATTTAAATTCTCCTTGATTGTTGCCTAAAAATTAATATTCCATCATCATTTAATTATATTTTTATTATTTGAAACAAAATTTTGCTTTACATATATTTTGATCATATTGTTCCCCTCTCTCAAGTCCATTCAGATCCTTCCCCCACCTATCCAACTTTAAATTCTTTCTAAAAAAAAATCCTCAAACCTCATTCAACAACAAAACCTCCCCAAACCAAGAAAACAATATAAAATACCACCCAAATAAGAAAGAAAAAACGCCAGGCGGTGGTGGCGCACGCCTTTAATCCCAGCACTCAGGAGGCAGAGGCAGGTAGATCTCTATGAGTTCGAAGCCAGCCTGGACTACCAAGTGAGTCCCAGGAAAGGCGCGAAGCTACACAGAGAAACCCTGTCTCGAAACCCACCCCCCCCCCCAAAAAAAAAAGAAAGAAAAAACACCAAACTGTAACCAAATGAAAGCAGACAAAAAAATGTGGAGTTTGCTGTAGCAGGAATCTTAAAGGGTCTTATTAATAAAAACAAACCTGGAGCCAGGTCTTGGGGTGAATGCTGGAAGATCAGAGAAACAGAACAAGCCACAGCCACCTCACCTTGCCAAATCCTCAGCTGATCCTGTTTCCTCAGACTGGAAGCCTCTGAGTCCTTAGCCAAATGAATCTCAGCTGAACTGCTTCTCGAAAGCCTGAAAGCTTAACCAGCCTAGTTCCTGGTTTTCATGTCTTATATAGCTTTCTGCTTTCTGCCCTCACTTCCTGGGATTAAAGGCTCACTTTCTGGGATTAAAGGTGTGTGTCACCATGCCTGGCTGTTTCCAGTGTGGCCTTGAACTCACAGAGATCCAGACAGATTTCTGCCTCTGGAATGCTGAATTAAAGGCGTGAGTGCCACCATTTTCTAGCCTCTGTATCTAGTGGCTGTTTTGTTCTCTGACCCCAGATAAGTTTATTAGGGTGCACAATATTTTGGGGAACACAATACCACCACAGTTTGTTATATATTGCTCAACTACTCCTGAACACGAGGCCTGCCCTGAGATGATTGATATACACAGTGTCACTCCATTAGAAAAAAAGATTTTCCCTCTCCCAGGAGATATAAATAACAGTTCAGTTCTTAACCTCTATCCTAGTGGCTAGGTTTTTTATTTATTCATTCATTAATTTAAAAATATAAGAAAGTAAAATATAAGATAAAACAAAAACTATCACATTGAAGTTGAAGCAGACAATATCCCATCATCTTAATCTAATGAAGATTCACTTTGCCTTTAAAAGTGTTTGAGAATGTCTAAATTATGCTCATGTTCATAAGTTGACAATCATAATTTAGAAGCTAGAACTTGATATGTGTGGGTTCATTTCTTTCTCATCCCTAACATTACTCTATATTTCAATTAATAGGTGAAACAGAACATGTTGATTCCACTAGAAGAGAGCTGTCCAAAGCACTGATGCATTGCCAGAGTAAAGAGCTTTTAGCCAAGCATAGCGAAGATAACTAAATAGTTCAAATGGTGAAAACAGCAAAAATAAAGGCAATAAAGTATAAAATTAAAAGTTAAGCTGAGTAGGAAACCTGGAAGAAATGGACTCATCTAAAAAGAGTAAAACAAATTAAGCCCAATATTTTTAAACATTTTTTAAAAATCGATTCTTTGGGAATTTCCCATCATGCTCCCCAATCTCATTCATTTTCCAGTTTTTCCATATCCACTCTCTACCCTTGTAATCTCCCCCACAAAAGGAGATAAAAACAAAAATTAAAAGTAAAAGAAAAAAAAAAGAAAGAAAGAAAAAAGACATCTTGCCTTCTCTCATACCAGTCACAGCTGTTGCATCTCCAGTTCGTCGGGCTCTGCTCCTCTGTGCCTCCTGCCTCTCCATCATATATTTGTTCCTTGTGGTAGCATTGGAAGTTGCGGTGTGTCGTGCAGTATACCCTTTTAAACAAACATTTTTACTTGGAAGTGTTCAGTGCAATGAGTCATTGGCCTGGTTCAGGGCCTCTGGCTTCTGCAGCACCCTTGGTACTGGAACCTCACAAAGACTCCTCTTGGATATCCAGAGTTGCCCAGAGTCACGGAGATCCTGTGGCTCTGGTTCTGCAGGACCAGCTCCTTCACATGCTCCAGCAGGTCATAGATGGGGTTGATGTTGGAGTGGTTCAACCCAAGGCCCTGGATCCGGGCCTGGGTGTTGGCTGAATTGGTCAGCCTAGTTTTTTGAAGGGCCTTCCCTCTCCTGGCAAGGGGCAGGGTCAGTTCTCCCATGCTCGCACCATCTGGGCCAGCTCTCCCAGGCCCATGTCACTGCTGATGTTGCAGGTCCGAGAGGGATGGTACCAACTCTCCCGAGGCGAGTGAGGGGCAGGGTCAGCTCAGCGTTGTTCCTGTATCAACATGGCTTCAGGCTGTATCCCAGGCTACGGACATCTGCATGGTCTTGGTGGTAACACGGGCCATGGACATTAACACAGACCCTGGCTGCATTAGGATCATGAACTCAGCCATGGCCATTGGTGATAGGCTAGGCCCTGACATCATCATGGCCTCAGGTGGCAGCACAGGCCACTCAGATCAGTTTGGCTCTGAGTGGCAGCATGACTCCCATGGACATCAACATGACCTCAGGCCAGCCCAGACTATGGACATCCAAATGGCCCTCGGAGGCAACACAGGCCAGGGAGATCATCACAGCCCCTGGCTTTAGTAGGGGCACAAATGGAGACAGAGCAGCCTGGGACAGACATCACCGTGGCCTCAGGTGGCTGTGCAGGCTCCTCCCATCAGCCTGTTCCTTACTGCTGTTGAGTCTCCAATTCCACCTCTGTCTACAGCACATTAATGCATGAATTACTCAGTTTCTCTTCCTCTCCCACCTCTTTACCACATACTCTATCTTCCTGTCTCTCCATCACATAAGTGTTCATTGTAGTGGCACCTGCCAACCCAGGGCATGGGGCCCTGGTTGAAGCCAATCCATATTTTAACAATGAAAATATTTTATATTACTTGGGCAATGTGCTTTAGATGCCAATTACAACTTTAGGATACTTCTGTGAATTTTTTGTATCTGTCCCGTGTTCAAGTGGCAAAAGCAGATCATTTTATAATATAAAGTAAATCTTTGCTTTATGTTTAAAGAAAGTAAACTCTCACAAATTTGCCAAGAAATTATGAAGGACCGAGTGGACCCTCATTGCTGTGTGCTTAAATGTGTGAGTCCCACACTCACGGTGCCCGGACAGCAGAACTGAAGGGGAAGTGCAGTGGGCACAGCAGAAACTATGGGAGGGCCCGTCCATTCATGTTGTCAGCACTTCAAATGATGAAACAAAGAATTTGTGTAAGCCAGTATTAGATAAAGTGTAAAGTAGAACACATTGATAAATACAAAGCCCAGATGGAAATCTTTATTAGTTAGTTTTTGGTTTCATTTTCCATTTATAGTACCTAACAGGAAGCTGTGTATTGTGAACAAAATGAGTTAGAAATGTGTTATCTTTTAGGCATTTGGGGTCTTTGTGAAAAATACCTCAGCGCTTGAAATCCAAATGGCATATTAAAACTATAGGTGCATTTTGTTCATAGGTATTTTGAGAGAAGTTCATGGGAGATCTTGTGAGCATATGCATAAATGTGAAGAGATCTCAAACCAAACCAAACAGTGAGATGTGCTTCATACAGCATGCTGACTGTGACATGTTTAAAGAAAACCATGTTGATCAGCAAGCCTTATACCCTGTGATGGTTTGATGGTTTCTTTCCTTGTACTGCTGCTGGCACAGCGGTCTTTTTTTTTTCTCCTTAGAACTTATTTTAATTACAATATTTCTCCCTCCAAACCAAGAACATGTGAGGAAGGTAAAGGGGTTAGCAGAAAATAAGTGTTCTGATAAGGGAAATGGGAAACAGTGTGTGGTGACTCCTTAGGGAAGGGAGTGAGAGGTAAAATAATAATGATATCTGAAAAAGCTGGAAGTAATCATACTGTTAATTATTTACTAAAAACTACTATATACCTAATTCTATGTAAATACTATATATTTAATGATCTTTTATCATGAAGGCTGATGCTGCTCCTTCTCACAGCCAAAAACCACCTAAACAAGACCCCAATAACAGACATCAGAAGCCTTCTGTTGAGTTGTTGGTCAGGGCTGTCCAAGCGATTGCCTTTGGTTACCCACCAGAGGTGAAAGGTCAGTCCCTATTGCTGAAGACTCTGTGTGCTTCAGAAACAGGGCCCAGAGACCCCTGAGCTGAAACTGACATGAATGCTCCCCTCACTGAGGATTAGTTTTTATGGTACCATGAGGCGCCAAGCTTCCAAAGGATGGAGGCAATTAACAGTCCCACAGTTAACATCTACCTATGATGCCTATGAGGCACATCAACAATCAGCATGGCACAGTAACCCCAAAGTTGCAGTTGTGGCATGCATGCCTTGGTGGTAACCAACAGTCCTCAAATCGGACTTTAAACCTGTTCCACAAGGAGATCATGCTTGGTCCTGGAAGCCTAGTCAGCTACTCCGTGCTAGTGAAGTCAAGATTATTGGAGGAGAATCTGCAACCACTAGTTTACTAAAACAGCAGTCCCTTTCACATGACATCTTAGCTCTGTACTACTTTCCATTACTACCACCTTTCAAAGTGATGGCTATTGATTAGTACCTATTGGCTAATTTACCACTTCCTAATACAGCCTTGATGCTTACTCTCTTGATTCTTTTAACACTCAGCCAAAGAAAGAGTGGATTCACTGTTGACCTTTCTATCTATAGCTGACACCAAACTGATGATTCAATAACAATGACCAGATTAGAAAAATTTTCAATTCTCAAATTTATGCATGTAGAATAAGTAATTTATACTCAGTTATTAGATTTCAATATAAAAAAGAATTGCTGAACAAATGTATTGAAAATAAGATATTCATAAAAACAGCCCGATAAAGAAAAAAGGTGAGTTTGAAAGAGATTATGTAATATAGTTTCATATTATAGTTCTAGTTTTACTTACCAAGCTAATGAAAAGTTTATGTTTCACTAGCAATACTTGCTGATAATGAACATTTTAGCCTTTACTCAAATGTTACTTACAAATAATAATGAGCAGTATGAAATATAGGTAGTTGAAGATCTACTATTTAAAAGTAGCAAAAAATTGAATACTTTAATGAGGGATATTTTATAAACTCCAAACTTACCTGGCAATAACTCTAAGAAAAAGATATACATGATCTTCATACTAAAAGCTAGAAAACAAATGCTGAAAGATGGACAAAGTTTTACAAGATAACAAAGGAACAGGGTTGGTTAACTCACCCTACCTTATTAAGACATAAGAAAGGTTAAATACATCTAAGTTTTCTGTAACACAGTCAGAAGCATTACACATTTTTTTTTCCCAAGACAGGGTTTCTCTGTGTAGTTTTGGTGCCTGTCCTGGATCTTGCTCTGTAGACCAGGCTGGCCTCGAACTCACAGAGATCCTCCTGGCTCTGCCTCCCGAGTGCTGGGATTAAGGGTGTGCACCACCACCACCTGGCTTATAAAAATATTTTCAACAAGTGGTTGGTGCTAAGGATTGTAAGTAATATTTTTGGGCTGAAGATGTAGCATAGTTGGGTGCAAGATGATTGCTTACCATGCACAAAGCCAGTACCATAAACTAGGTGTAGTGATTCAAGCCCTCAATCTTAGTATTAGGGTGCAGAAAGCCAAAGAACCAGAAGTTCAAGGCTACATAAGGAGTTTGAGGCCAGCCTGGGTAATATAAGATCCTGATAAAGACCCTCAAAAAAATAAAGAAAAATATCCTTCATAGTTTGGTGAATGTGTTACTTAACATTGTTGTACAATGAATTACTTCAAAATTTAGCCGTCTAAACACAAATCATATTTGCTCACATAGTTGCTGAAGGTTATGGATCCAAGGACTTTCATGACTATTCCAGATCAAGGTTGCTTTCTAAGCTACAATCAAGCCGCCAGCTTGCATTATTGTCTTGTTCTGATGATTCAACCTCTTTGCTTTCTGATGGGGATTTTACTTCTTTTTCTAAAGAACAGATTGGAGTTGCTTACCCCCAGTAAATGAGAGGGATGGGGAAATATTAAAAAAAACTAAATAACCCAGTTAAAACATGGGATACAGATCTAAACAGAATTCTTTTTTATTTTATTTTACATTTTTAAAATTAATTTTACATACCAACCACAGTTCTCCTCCTTCCCCTCTTCCTGCCCCCCCAATTCACTCCCCAGAGAGGGTAAGACCTATGGGGAGTCAGCAAAACTGGTCCCACTGCTAAGGGCCACACAAACAGGCCAAGCCACACAACTGTCACCCACATGCAGACGGTCTAGTTCAATCCCATGCAGGCTCCCCAGCTGTGGGCTCAGAGTCAGTGAGTCCCATATATTCAGGTCAGCTGTCTCTGTGGGTTTCCCCACCATGATCTTGACTGCCCTTGCTCATGTAATCCCTCCTCTCTCTCTTTGACTGGGATCTCTGCATCTGCTTCCATCAGTTACTGGATGAAGGCTCTATGATGACAGTTATGGTATTCACCAATCTGATTACAGAAGGCCAGTTCAGGTACCTTCTCTACTAATGCTAAGAGTCTTAGCTGGGGTCATTCTTGTGGATTCCTGGGAAATTCCCTAGCATCAGGTTTCTCCCTAACCCTATAATGGCTCCCTCTATCAAGATATCTCTTTCATTGCTCTTCCTCTTTCTCCCTTCCCCAACTTGCCCATCCCCTTCCCTCATATTCTCATCTTCCATCTCCTCCCCTCAAACCCCACCTCTTGCTCCCATTTTATCCAGGAGATCTCATCTATTTCCCCTTCCCAAGGTGATCTATGCTTCTCTCTTAGGGTCCTCCTTGTTACCTAGCTTCTCTGAGGCTATGGATTATAGCCTGGTTATCTTCTGCTTTTCATATAATATCCACTTAAGAATGAATACATAGCATGTTTGTCTTTCTGGACTAAACAGAGAGTTTTTAACAGAGGAATCTCAAATGGCTGAGAACACTTAAAGAAATGTTAAACATACTTAGCCACCAGGGAAATGCAAATCAAAACTACTTTGAGATTCCATCTTACATCTGTCAGAATGGCTAGGATCAGCAACAAAATCGACAGCTCATGTTGGTGAGGACATGGAGCAAGGGAAACACTCCTCTATTGCTGGTGGGAGTGCACATTTGTATAGCCACTATGGAAATCTATATGGCATTTCCTCAGAAAATTGGGAATTGATCTACCTCAAGATCCAGCTATACCATTCTTGGCCATATACTCAAAAGATGCTCCATCTTAGTACAAGGTATTTGCTCAACAACATTCATAGCAGCTTTATTCATAATTGGCAGAAATTGGAAACAACCTAGATATTCCTCCAATGAAGAATGGATAAAGAAAATGTGGCACATTTACACAATGGAGTATTACTTGGCTGTTAAAAAAAGACATCATGAAATTTTCAGGCAAATGGGTGAAACTAGAAAAAATCATTTTGAGTGAGGTAACCTAGAACTGCATTGGCAAGTATGATATATATTCCCTTACAAGTGGATATTAGCTGTTAAGTAAATGACAATCAAGGTATAATCCACAGACTGAAAGAGGTTAGGTAAAGAGGAGGCCTATGGGGGGGGGAAGCATGGGACTCTCTGGGAAGGGGAAATAGAATAGATTCTGGGTGGGCTTGAGGTAGGTGAGGACAAGAGCTAGAGAGATCAGGTGAGGGGAGAGATGAAGGGAGAGACAGTTGGAATTTGGTGGCATTTGGGGGGCAACATGGAACTTCATAAAGTGGAAACTTCCTGGAATCTATGAGGACCCCAGTGAGGAGTCTTAGTAATGGAGGATATAGATTCTGAACTGTCCATCTTTTGTAGCCAGGCAAGGCTTCCAGTGGTGGAACTGTGCTACATTTGCTTGATTTGTTCTCTGAGGAGTTCCTGTGGAGATCCCTAAACAACTCAGGTTGATGATAGGACAGAAGGTTCCTCTCTGAAAACTGACTGTGGCTTCCTGTTGTGGAGGACGGCTTCCACACAGCTCACTGAATATAGAGAAGTTGAGTTGGTGAGGGCTTGGAGCTTTCACCCCTATATTCTAGTCTCTTTGGCTGGAGAAGATTGGTATCTTGTCCAGTCATCATCAGAGAGGCTTCCTCTATCAGCATATGGGAGTGGGTGCAGAGACCAACAATCAGACATTGTTCTGAGAGAGAGTCTAAATTGGAGGTCTTCATTGAGACCCTTCCCTTAGAGAACTGGAACCCTCAGAAGAGGGGGAGGAAAGATTGTAGGAGTCAGAGGGGATGGAGGATCCTAGGAGAACTTATCCCACCAAATCACTTAAGCAGGGCTCACATGGGCTCACAGAGACTGCAGAGGTGCCACGGTCCAGCCAGCCCGAGATGGGGAAAGGGTGTCAGTGCAAAGAAATGAATTGTCCAACATCCAGATGAGTTTCACATAAGTGACCGGCCCTGAATAGCTCCAGCTGTTGTTATTTATACATCAAAAACAAGCATGTTTTTCCATACTAACAAGTTTTTCCATCCTCCAAAGTTAACCTCCTGCAAGAACAAATATGTCAAATATATTTTTCCTCCAGCTTTTACATCAAAACATCTTTAAACCAAAAATAACACTTATCATTTTGCTAGCTTGGCCAGATTTCAAACCAGATACATCTTGTCTTTACAAAACTAAAGGTGATAAACAGGTACACATTTTCAAGAACATCAATTTCATTCAAAACATATTTATAGAAATAGGGGTGATCTGCCTCATCCTGTCAGCACAGAATCAGAACAGTTCCTGGGGTCTGAAGTGACAGTTGGCATCCCCAGACAAGAAACCCAAGAAGTATCAGCTCCCAAAGAATTTTAGGGGAAAATATTTGAGAAAAAATGGGGTTTCCAGGAATTATCACATCTGTCCCATGCATGATTGACAAAATGACACTAAAACCACCAAGAGGATTATCAATATTATAAGAGAGAAGAGGGCACAGTCCTCATGGTCCCAGCAGTCTTCTGTGCTGTCCCTAGAGTCCAGTGGTCCTTGCCAAGTGAGACTTTCTCTGTGAGCTTTTGTCTCATCTGGAGACATGCTGGACAAGCACTCATATACTGGTCCAAAACTAAGCCACATGGCTCCCAACACTGTGGCAAGCACAAGGGCCTGCATGGGTTTGCACCAAGTCCTCTTTGTATAAATTATGGCTATTAGCTTGGTGGTTTTGTGAGGCGCCTAACAGTGGGAGCAGGTATATCTCTGACTCTTTGGCTTCTCTTGAACTTCTTTCCTCTTTTTGGATTGTCTTGTCCAGGACTTTTGCCTTGTCTTATCCTGTCTTGTTTTGTTCTGTTTGGCTGTCATTGCATGGAAGCCTGCTCTTTTCTGAAGAGGAAATGGAGGCTGAGTGGATCTGGGAGAGAGGAAAGGTGGAGGTGTGGGAGAAGTGGAGGCAGGGAAAACTGTGGTTGGGATGTAATGTATGAGAGAAGACTCTATTTTCAATAAAAATAAAAATAAAAAATGGGACCTTATGGGACTAACACTTCTGGATGGCAAGATCACCATTAAGACAAAGCAGTGGCTACAGAATGGGAAAAGATTTTTACTAACTGCAAAATTGATAAAGGGCTAATATCCAAAAGTATGTAAAAATAAAACCTAAAATCAAGAAAACAAATAAGCCAATTAAAAATGAGGGATAAATCTAAACAGAGCATTCACACAAAATGAAACACAGGTGTCTGAGCACCACTTAAAATGTTCAACATCCTTTGTCAGAGAAATTAAAATCAAATTTACTTTGAGAATTCATCTTACACACACAAGAAGGCCTAAGACCAATAAAACAAGTGGCAGCTCATGCTGGCAGGGATGTGAGTAAGGGTAACACTCTTCCATTGCTTTTGGGAGTGCAAACTTGTCCAGCCTCTATGGAAACCAGTGTGGCAATTCTTTAGGAAGCTGGAAATAAACCTAATGCAAGATCCAGTTATTCCAATGATGTGTGATCCTAATTAATCTTAACAATAAAAACCTGGAGTCAGATATCGAGGGTGAAAGCTGAAGAATCAGAGAAGCAGAGCAGCAGTCACTAGAAACTTCTTACCTCTACAAATC
The DNA here is from genome assembly GCF_049852395.1 of Peromyscus maniculatus bairdii. Lineage (NCBI taxonomy): Eukaryota > Metazoa > Chordata > Mammalia > Rodentia > Cricetidae > Peromyscus > Peromyscus maniculatus. The sequence goes on along the minus strand of NC_134864.1, from coordinate 67,985,031 downwards.
CTCAGACCAAATGGGGGCCACGATCCTGTCTCCACCAGCCTTATATTCCTGTCTCTACCTCACTAGTGCTGGGATTAAAGGCATGCACTACCACCACCAGGCTTTGCTTCTCTTTTAGACTGGTTCAATCTTGTGTAGCCCAGGGTGGCCTTGAACTCTTCCTTCTTCCTCCTCCCAAGTGCTGGGATTAAAAGTGTGTGCCACCACTGCCTGGCCTCTATAGTTATCTATTGGCTAGTTCCATCCTCTGATCCCCAGGCAAGCTTTATTTGTCAGAATACAAACAAAATATCACACAACATATTTCTTTTGGAGTTATGCCCAAAGGACTGTAGATCCAACTACAGAGACACTTGCTCAACCATGTTTATTGCTGCTCTATTTCAAACAGCCAGATATTAGGAACAGCCTAGACATCATCAACTTAAGAATGATTGTATTTAATGCCCACTCTGTGAGATGGAACACATGCCTGACACTGCTCAGGTAGCTAAGAACTTGAGACTAAATAGGCCATGTGCCTAGGAAAAAAACAAATACCACTGTTCTCATAATAGTATGTAGCAATAAAATGACTCTTAATGACATTCTGCTATACTATAGATTAGTGTCTTGTTCACTCATCATCCAAGAAGCTTCTCTTGCAGAAGATGGGAACAAATACAGAGGCCCACAACTGGAAAATGTGTAGATGAGAAACCTTGAAACATTCAATCCTAAATGGAATTGTCTCCATCAAATCCTTTCTCTCAGGGCTCAGAGAACTCTGTAGAAGAGGAGGTGGAAAGATTGTAAGAATCAGTGATGGTGAAAGACACCACAGCTCTAAGGCCTTCTAGACACAACAGGACTCACACACATGTGAATCCATAGACATTGTGGCAGCATGCACAGGACCTGCACAGGTGTAAGTGAAATGCGATCCCAGAACTAAGAGGGGAAGTTGTAGCAGGAATCTTAAAAGTTCTTATTAATAAAAACAAATCCAAGCCAAGTATTGGAGTAAACACTGGGAGATCAGAGAGACAGAACAAGCCACAGCTAATCTCACCTGGCCAACTTCTCAGCTGATCCTGTTTCCTCAGACTGGAAGCTTTTGAGTCCTCATCCAGAATGAATCTCAGCTGAACTGTGCTGCTCAAAACCTAAAAGCTTAACCAGCCAAATGCTTCTAGTTTCTGGTTCTCACGCCTTATATACCTTTCTGCTTTCTACCATCACTCCCTGGGATTAAAGGCTCACTTTCTGGGATTAAAGGTGTGAGTCACCATGCTTGGCTGTATAGTTGAACAGATGGATTTCTGCCTCTGGAATGCTAGGATTAAAGGTGTGTGCTACCACTACCTATCCTAAGTATCTAGTGGCTTTTCTGTTCTCTGACCCCAGATAAGTTTATTAGGGTACACAATATTTTGGGGAACACAATACCATAGGAAGTGGACACAATCCCTAATTCAGAAGCTATCACCAAATAGTAACAGCTCACAAAGGAAAAATTAGTTTTCTTCAGTAGGTGTACAAACTACACTTATGTGAAGGCCTCATGGCCAGAAATAGATAGCAGCAAACAACAAATTTAATGCTGTTTTTAGAGGGTTTGTCTCATAATGCTTTGGGCATGTTATTTTTACCTTACAGGACTTTTGATTTTATATATATAATTCCTGTGTGAGTTCTGTGTATATGAATGTGTGTGTCTCTGCCTCTGTATGTGTCTCTTTGGCTTTTTCTTTGGATGCTTTTCTTTTCTTTGTTTTGTGTTATTCAAGTTTGCTTGTTGTCATTTTATCTTATTTTATTTGTTTTTTAGGTGCTTTTTTCTTCTAACAAGAGGAAGAAAGGGTGTAGATTCAGTTAGTTAGAAATATGGAGAGGATATGGGAAGAATTGAGGACAGGAAACCATAATCAGAACACATTGCATTAAAAAAATATATTTTCAATTAAAAATAGGGAATAAATTCAAGCGGACAGATATAAAACAAAACTGAGTTAGTGCATGCCACCTGTGTGTGTGTGTGTGTGTGTGTGTGTGTGTGTGTGTGTGTGTGTGTGTGCCCAAGGAGGCCAGAGGAGTCAGATTTCCTGGAGCTGTCGTTTTTCAAGGCTGTGAGCCACATGGAGTAGGTGCTGGGATTGAACCTGGGTGCTAGAAGAGCAGCAAGCGTTCTTAACCACTAGGCAACCTATTAGAACTCTATCTAACTACTCAGTGTTAATGAGGTCATGGTTATTGGAGAAGAATCCACAATCTTTAATTTACCAAACCAATATAACCTTTAACAAAAATCTAAACTGTAGCTGGAGAGTTTTCTCTTCGGGTCCCGCCAAACCCCGGCAGTCCGACAGCCCACTTATAAAATAAACACACAGATGCTTATATTATTTAAACTGTTTGGCCTAATGGCTCAGGCTTCTAGCTATCTAGTTCTTACATCTTAAATTAATCCATTTCTATAAATCTATACCTTGCCATGTGGCTTGTGGCCTACCGGCATCTTCACATGCTGCTTGTCATGGCAGTGTCTCCTTCCGCCTTCCTGTTCTCTCAATTCTCCTCTCTGTTAGTCCTGCTTATACTTCCTGCCTGGGTACTGGCCAATCAGTGTTTTTATTTATTGACCAATCAGAGCAACACATTTGACATACAGACCATCCCACAGCACTAAACATTTCTTCTTATACTTAAACATATGTGCAGTTTTCACCCTTCATCAAGGAAACTTCTTTGTAACAGATGGAAACCAGTACACAAAACAGCAACCAATCAAAATTCAGAGTTGTAGAGCTCAGTCCCATTGGATACATCTACAAAACAATTTAGCACCAATATGGCCCCAGGAAACATTGCAGAGGAGGAAATAGAAAGACTTCAAGAGTAACAGGTTCAGGGAATTTGCTATAGGATTGTGTGTCCCAGTAAGTTAGAAGCTACACTCATAAAACATCACCGCATGACTGCTTAAACATGAACTGAATAAGGACAACATTAAACATGTCAAAGTGGATAAAGAAAAGCCCAATAAACCTCAACTGTATACAAAGAACTATGGGCAACTAAAGATTGCAGTGAATGGGAGAAACAGTCTTCTCCAAAGAGTACACCAATTGGGTATCCAATACCAAAAAGTCAGCCATGAAACATGTATAAATAATATTATAGGAACTGAGCAGCCTATATTTAGGAACACACACACACACACACACACACACACACACACACAGACACACACACACACACATACACACACACACTAAAAATGAAAAAAGAGACCATGAATTTCTTTTTTTTTTCTTTATTAAGAAATTTTCTAGTCACTCCACATACCATCCATAGATCCCCCTCCTCCCTCCTCCCACCCCCAACCCTCTTTTCCAAGCCATCCCACATCCCCCAAATCGAGGTCTCCCATGGGGAGTCAGTAGAGCCCAGCACACTGAGCCTAGGCAAGTCCAAGCCCCTTCCCACTGCACCAAGGCTGTGCAAGGCGTCAGACCATAGGCACCAGATTCCCAGAAGCCTGATGTACCAGGGACAGATCCCAATCCCCCTGCCTAGGTGCCCCCCAAACAGTTTGAGCCAAACAACCATCTTCTGTATCCAGAGGGCCTAGTCCAGTCCCATGGGGGCTCCACAGCCACCAGTCCACAGTTCATGGGCTTCTACTAGTGTGGAGGCCATAAATTTCAAATAGAGCAAAGAGGGGTTTATGTGAAGGTTTAGAAGGAGGAAAAAGAATGGAAAAATGAAAAAATACTATAATCTTAAAGTTAAAACAGAAAAAAGTTTAAAGAAAATGTGTAAAATTAAAAAATTGAGCTGATAACTCTTGGGTTTTCAAATACTTGAATGTATAACAACTGTCATGTGGAAGTGATTTTCAAAGTGGAGTTATTACTTTGTTCTGAGGCATCTTGATTTCTCTTTATTTTGTATATGACAATACTTGCACAAGACTATGTGGAAAATATCACAGTTTGGTAATTTGGAAAACACAGCACTACTATATCTCTGTTGCTGTGGGATGTTCTCTATGCTGTGAATGTGTTGCTCTGATTGGTTAATAAAGTGCTGGTTGGCCAGTAGCCAGGCAAGAAGTACAGGCGAGACAAAGAGAGAGGAGCATTCTGGGAAGTGGAAGGCTGAGAAAGAGACATTGCCAGCTGCCGCCATGAGTAGCAAGATGTAAGACACTGGTAAGCCACGAGCTATGTGGCAAGGTATAGATTTATAGAAATGGTTTAATTTAAGATATAAGAACTAGATAGCAAGAAGCCTTGCACGGCCATACAGTTTATAAGTAATATAAGCTTCTGAGTGATTATTTTATAAGTGGGCTGTGGGACTGTGGGGGCCTGGTTTGGACCCAGAGAGAAACTTTTCAGTTACACTTTGTTTGGAAAACAAAAGGCCATCTACTGCCACAAAGAGTGGTTTAGACAGAACAGGCAGGTACGTAGTGCAAGAGCTGAGCTTTTCAAAGAGTAATTAGTTAATAGAGGGAGATGATAACAGGATAAGAAAGAAGAGTCCAACTGAGAGATTATTTACACCACAAAATGAAATGGGAGCAGTACACATCTAGGTAGATCAGGTGTTTCCTTGCCCATGGACCTACAGGTGAGAAACTTTACTCATGAAGACCTATCTTTTCAAAAAAGAGAATATTTTGAGTGCTGCAAATAACTTCTAATGTCTTTAGATGCCTATGATGAGAATAAATCTAATAAATGGATTAAGATAAAACATTAATGCTAATGAATATAAATATTTGTTTCTTACTAGAGTGTGTAGTTTTGAAAATTTAGCTATTTGTTTTCTCTTATAAGTTGATTCTGGTGTTATTATTTCGATAATTCTTGTGAGAAATAATTAATTATTGCATTTAAGTATAAATACGTTTTTCAATGGTGATTTTCTATTTCTTCTTGATGAAAGCCAGAAACAACTCTAGCATCAAAAATTCAATGCTCTGAAAGCAAAGGATATTTAGCATTGTTTTAACATACAGAATCTTCGCAGTCTGTCAGGCTTGTAAGAATCAGAAAAAGATTCCTTTAATGAATATAAGATAAAAAATATATAGATGCCTCATGAAAGTAAAATAATAAGTTCTTTTAAAATAATTTTAAATAATAAACTATATAAAGTGTTTATAAGAGACAATTCTTTGAGGCAGGGTCTCACTAAGGTAGCTCTGGCTGGCTTAGAATGAAGTATATAATAACCTGGCCTTGAACTTACATAGATCCACCTGCCTCTACATCCCAAGGGCTGGCATTAAATGTGTGCACCAGTGACCAAACATGACATTTAACAACATTGTGCAGTCTAGATTTTTAAGAAAACTAGTCCCTCCTGTGTAACTAGAGTTTTCTTGCCTTTCCCACAGTCAGGACAAATCTCTGTCACCCACCAGTCCCACAGCCACTCAGACCCAACCAAGTAAACACAGAAACTTATATTGCTTACAAACTGTATGGTCATGGCAGGCTTCTTGCTAACTGTTCTTATAGCTTAAATTAATCCATTTCCATAAATCTATACCTTGCCACGTGGCTTGTGGCTTACCGGCATCTTCACATGCTGCTTGTCATGGTGGTGGCTGGCAGTGACTCCCTCTGTCTTCCTGTCCTCTCCATTCTCCTCTCCGTTAGTCCTGCCTGGCCACTGGCCAATCAATGTTTTATTTATTGACCAATCAGAGCAATTTGACATACAGACCATCCCACAGCACTCCTGACAGTGAAGATAACATAAAATAGTAATATAGAGTGTGATAGGAAAAGGAATATAGACAGCATACACAAAACTAACAGAATTAATCAGGCAAATAATGTGCTTGGTTGTTGATATTACGTTGATAGTTAATTAGGGTTTAGCTCTGGTTAGCAGATAAAAAGAGTAGGTATAATAGTTAAATCTTATATCATAAGATTTATATATTTCTGCTTTTAGAACACTATACCACGTTCTTTGTACACTGGGAAGAATATCTACTTTGTAGGTGGGATAGACCTTTCAAACCTCTGGGGATCACCACTTAGTGCTGCAAAGTATGAAGAGTTGCTGGACTTGAGTCCCTCTTAGTCCTGCATGGTCAGACCATTGCACACTAGCCCGACCTGGGGTAGGGGGTGGTGGTGAAAGCAGGGCCAATCAGATCCTGAGCAGTGTTGAGCATGACAAGAAAGAACAGCCGGAGACTGTCAGAGATGTATTTAACCACTCTAGTTTTGTGCACCACGCCTATAAAATAATGTACTTGGTTTCCATAAATCATCTCTAAAATCTTCTTTGTGTTTAACAGTCAGTTAATTGAAGGAAAGAGAAAGGACACACAATTCATTATCAACACAAGTTGTCCCTTGTTCAGATAAAACTAGTGCAGTTGGAAAGAGTGCTAGAATGAATCTGAAAAAAATTACCCACCATTAATCTAGTAGCAAAGTGGAACTAGGCTTTACTCAGTTATTTCACATTTGGAACACATAAATTTTATAACATACACAAGGCTAAGTGAAGATGTTTAATATACAGAAAATATTTGACATGTAGGCTTACTGAATAATAGATATATGACATCTTTAATAATCATATCAATATTTGAATAGCAAAAGATGCTGCACAGAGGGAAAATGTTGGAGAACACTTTTTGAAGGTCTATATAACAGAAGTCAATACGATAAACAACTTGTGAGATGAGAGTGAACAGAACAAGGATGGGGGATTTGGAAGATACTCTTGATTATCTTATTTTAATTTCTGTGTGTCACACATTTAATCATATTATTTTCTGAAAATCCCTCTTCCCTAAAACAATTCATAGGATTGTTAGAGTATGTTTCAGTAAGACTATACATTAATTACAGGTGTGAGGTGAAGAGAGGTGGGTGGCCAACTTTGATATTGAAATGTGAAAATAAAAATTTAAAACAGATTTACCATGTGTAGTGGCATACACCTGTAGTCCCTGCACTCATGAGGTTCAACAAGGAGGATCACAAGTTAGAGGTTAGCCTGGGCTACACAGTGAGATGTTCTGTTACTTTTTAATTCACATTAGGTTTAAATTCAATTTTTCCTCATTAAAAATATTTTAAAATATAATATGACTTTCTTTGTAGTGTAAACAAAACAAGCTAAGCAGCTACAATTAAGCAGATATTAACATTCTTCCTGGCACAAATTTCTGCCTGAGATTTTATTCTAACCAGCTTATTTTCATATATGAAAGATTCTTTGTTATTCAAATAAAAATTTAAGTTTCATTTCTGAAATAGTAGTTTAAATATTCACTAAAATCAGAACTGTATGAAGTCAGTGTTATAGATATAAGCTATTTTATATAAAATGACTTCACAAAAAGACATTACAAATTTGCAATTTACAAAATTTCATGATGAACTATATTTATCACTATAAATCTACATGAATCCAAGAGAAGACTGTTGCAAATAATATTTTGAACATACTTTTTTTTTTTTTTGGTTTTTCGAGACAGGGTTTCTCTGTGTAGCTTTGCGCCTTTTCCTGGAACTCACTTGGTAGCCCTGGCTGGCCTCGAACTCACAGAGATCCGCCTGGCTCTGCCTCCCGAGTGCTGGGATTAAAGGCGTGCGATACTTTTGTAATTTCACAAAAACTTTAATTGAATTTTTCTTTAGACATAATCAAGCTAAAAGCAATTTTCTATATGCGTATTAAACTGACACTGCACTCACTTCTACTTAGCCATATAATCATGGATAGCTTGCAGCTGACAATGTTAGTCACAATAAGTAAGGACACACTTTTAAGCCCTCAAAATGTTATTTAAGATGTATCACATTTCAAGTTATGTTGTATTCAAATCCATATTTAATGAAACATTAGGCATTTCTCATATCTCTAAGTCCATATTGAAGAGAGGGCAAAATATTTTTATAACTGGGTTTTTAAAAGTGACTAAAGGAATTATGTAAATACTCCACATTAATTTTAAAAAATTGACATAAAACTACTTTCAAAAGGTCTCTTTTCTGTGTGAAGTTAAATAATATTTACATTTGTTCTGTCACTAAAATTTCAAAATTAAACAATTGAAATCTGAACCAACAAAAAATGAGAGCAGGAAAACACTTCTCATGAAGAATGAGATAGTAGGGGGCTAAAGAGATAGCTTAGAAGGTTAGAGAGCTATATGCTTTTATAGCGTATCCGAATCTGTTTCCCAGCACTCACATTGGGCTGCTCATAGCCACTTATAACTCCAGTTTCTGGATATCCAGTTTCTCCTGACCTCTGCAGGCACCTACACTTATATAGTACACACAAGCTATGGTGATTTTCCTCTTGTAATACATAAGTGATATCCTAAGGAATACATGGTCTCCTGTAGGCTACTTCTGTGGATAAACAATCATCTATATGTACTGGAGAGGACACAGATGTTTTCCAATTTCCATATTAGTAATGGTGGCAGAAATTTATTCAGGGATTCCTAAGTGTCCATAAATTCAAAAAGTAAGAAATTGTGGTGTTCAGGTTTCCTAGGCAGACGGAGCTGGATGTGTATATTGCAGCATAATGGAACTATATACAGCTTAGTAGATACTAGGTCAGAAATTTAAGAGCCTTTTTCAGTAGAGCTCAATGGGGCCTGGCATCATGAGTGGCAGACCCAGCATTTCTTAGTAAATGAAACCAAAGTGTGAACAGTTAAATATACTTTTAACAGACAAAGAGTAAGATGTCATTAATTAATCAACAGATTAAAGTCTTATGTTGTTTCCTAGTCTATACCAATATCACACAACTTAAATGTCTGTCTCCTTTATTATCTTAATTCTGACTTCCTTCTGGTAATTGTATTATTAAGAGTAGATATTTTATTCAAATGACAAATGTGGCCATTACTTCATACCACTTTTCCCATAGCCTACATGGTGCCACAAAATCCAGCCTTTTATGTATAATCTCATACTTTACCATGCTCTGTAGTTTTCATCAGTTACATCACTTTTCCCTTTTATTTCTTTTTTTATAGGCATCTGTCTCTATATCTGACACAAAGGCTTTGCTCCTGAAGATGCCTTTACCCTTCAATATCCTTCCTTCTTTAGCATTATTAATTACTGTCTTGGTTACTGTTCTAATACTGTGAAGAGACACCATGACTAAGGCAAATCTTAGAAACATGGCAGCAGCACCATGGGTGCTGGAGAAGCAGCTGAGAGCTTTTACATGCTGGTCTGTAGGCAACAGGCAGAGAGAGAGAGAGAGAGAGAGAGAGAGAGAGAGAGAGAGAGAGAGAGAGAGAGAGAGAGAGAGAGAGAGAGAGAGAGAGAACACACTTGGACTAGCACAGGCTTTAAAACTTCAAAGTCTATCCCCAGTGACACACCTCGTTCAACAAAGACACACCTCTTAATTCTCAAAGTATTTATCAGCTGGTAACTAAACATGCAAATATACAAGCCTGCTAAGGGGGATTCTCATTCAAACAACCATGATTACTTTATCATTAGTACAGAAAAATAATATAGACAACTCAAGGGAAGAATAATATTTTGACTTATGGTTTCAGTATTCTGTATGTAGTTGCTTTGCCCCATGTAGTTGAGTAGAACACCACAGTGGCACAAGGATGTGGCAGAGGAAGTACTTCACTGTCTGTTGGACAGGAAGCAGAGACAGGGGAAATACTATAATTTTCAGACTTTCTGTAGTTCCAGTGGGAAGGTACCCTGCAACCACATTCAAGGTAGATCTTCCTCACCCAATTAATCCTCTCAGTAAACATCCTTACCATACAGAATCCCCCAGAAAAGTGACTTTCCAATCTCCTAGGTGATTTAAAATGTAGTTAACCTGACAATGAAGATTAGTTACTACAAATACTTTCTGTGAAATCTCATCCTTATCAATATCAGCCTTCTGGTACTTGAGTTTTATTGCTTCTGATGTCATGATCTTAGTGTTTGACCTGCTCACACATACTTGTTTTTTTTTCTTCTGTTGTTATGATGAAATATCCTGCTCAAAACAATGTAATAAAGGATGGTGTTATTTTAGATCACACTTTGAGGATACAGTCTACTGTGAAGAGAAAGTTATGGTGGCAGGAGCGTAAGGTAGCAGGCCACACTGTATTCACAGTCAAGGAGCAGGAGGAGTTGGATGCTGCTGACAAATTCCCTTTTCCCTTTTTAATGTAGTCCAGGATCCAGCCCATGAAATGTCCCTGCCCACATTTAGGATAGGTCTTTCCACTCAATTAAGTAAACATACCCAGATGCTTATTTCATTTTTATAACTCCTTGCAAACATATTCAGGTTCTCCCTTTCTGGGTAATTCTAGGTTCTGACAAATTGACAATAAATAGAAACCATCATGTAAGATTAGTATAGTATAAGAATATACTTAAGAATACTACAAGAGCTCTATAGTATAAGAATACTTACATAAGAACACTATAGAATATTATATATACTAATAGATTATATAGAATACTATGATATTCTATATATGATAGTTGCATGAATGTTTTATTGTTGAACACCTTTATTATTTTATACTTACAATTGTTCTTTTCAAATGACATTTGTAGCATTCCTTAGTTGTTTGTAGTGCTTTGTGTAGGCTTGAGGATTCTGGGCTTTTCTCTATCCACAATGCTGCTCTTGTTTGGTTCATGTTTAGGCAGTCATGAGGCTTTATGACTATGACTATAGCTTCTGACATTACCAGGAGATGTAATCTCACAGCAAACACTCTGGCTCTTACAATCTTTTTGCCCTCCTCTTCCACAACGATCCCTGAGATTCAGGTTCAGGAGTCATATTACACATGAATCCACTGGAACTGAAGTCCATAATTCTGCATTCTGTTTGGTTGTGGCTTTTTGTATTAACTACAAAGAACAAAATCTTTTGGGCCCTGCTTATCCTTTTAAATTGTCCTCATATCCATTGGTATTATCACATCGTTTGCTTTTTACTCCCCCTCTCTTTAATTTTTTGAGAACTTCATGCATGGGTACTGCATCAATTGAGGGTAGGCTTGGGTATCATAATATCAATACAGAATATGGGAAATATATTGATAGCACATTTTTAGAAAATGAGCAAAAATATTTTTAAAAATACTGTTTAGTTTTAAACTAAGACTGCAGTTAAAAATTCAGTGCCTGGAAAACCTGACTCAGAAACACTGATTTGACTCAGGTATATTCCAGGAAAGGACCCTCTATTTGAGCACTGATGTATTCTAAATAATCAAAATTTAGTATCACAAGTAATACAAATAACTTAAAATGTATAATAGTTTTAACAATCAAGTTTTATCCTACAAATTCTGGGACTATTTTTAGAAACACTCTCAAATGTCAGAAAATCATGACAGTGGCTATTTTGAGGATATATACATATATGGAGAATATATACACACACATGTATATATTTGGAGAATATACATATATATTCACTTGCATTGATATAGGATACTTTTCCAGATTTATTCAAGGACAAATGCTACTACTGATTGCTCTTTTATAGAATCCCTTAGCACGGCAATATATAATGTATGTAAATAGATGATTTTTCATTCTTCAAAACATTTCCAATATGACTGCAAAAATAAATTTGTACTGTCATCTGCTTTTCCAACCTATAAAATCTCAGGGGTCTTTCATCCCCATGCTTTTGTGAGTATATGACACCAAGAGTAATCAATGTGGGTTATCTTATGCAAACATGGCAGGATTTTAGCAGCTTCTTACTGATTGCCTTAAACTTTATTTTGTTTTTAAACTTAGCATACAAAATACTAGGTATCATAGTGTCGTTTTGAACAAAGTATGTTATAGTTAATTATTGTCTCCCTTTCCCTGATTTTTATAAGAAACCAAACAAATGTAATAACATTTAGAATAGTGATTTCTGAGTCAGTGAAAAACAGCTAGAGATATTCAGCAGTAAAAAAGCAGTAGTGAGCACAAAATGTTTGTAAAGAATTTGCTTGTCAAATGTTCCCAGGAAATGATGTTTCTGACATAACCTAAGTAATGTATGGCAGTACTAATCAAGATGGCTTGACTAATTTATTAAATTAACCACAAAGTGTGATTACTCTGTCAGCTCATAAGGATTTGGTGGATAAATGTCAGCACTACATGTACAGATTTTCTTCTGATGTAATTTTTTCTCAAATAAACAGAAATGTGTTGCCTATAAAAGCTCCATGAACCATTTTTAGAAAGAATGCAAATGGTGTCCATATATATATATATATATATATATATATATATATATATGTCTCTTTATATATTCTGGTTTAGTTTACTAATATTTGATCTGAAAATTACTAGCTTGCAAGGGATATGCTTAACTTTTACAGGACCTATTACAGATTTTGTGTAAGTAGACAGTTTTTTCTTTCAATATTCACTTTAAAACTTACCACTTCCTATAATGAAAGAAATAGCCATTTCTTTCATTCTTCATGCATACTTAGAATTATAATAGATTTCATTAAACATCAGTACATGGAGATACAAAAACATATTTATTCAAGAAATTAGAGTTACTATTTACTATTTGGTACACTATAAATAATAAACAAAACCCACAAATAACAATAATTGAACTTCCATCAACATGCAATGAAATGAAAATTTATTTTTAACTATTTTATAGCTATTATTGAATTCTTCTCAATAGCTTTCTTTGTTCATCATAGATACTAAGATATGAACAATTTTGCATCACCAGTGACATACGATTAATCATGTTACCTATGCTTTTTGTTTAGTTTCTGCCACAAATCTACACTTAACTCACAATACATCAGAGATGGCAGGCGTCACTTTGAGAACATCGTGATTGGTCTGGAAATCCAGAAGATGAGCTTTAGGCATTTCTGAGCAACTTTATGACACTACAGGCAGCCTAAATACCCAGCCTCAGATACAGAAGTCCTTAAATTTTCTAAATAATCACCCTTCTTTCCTGTGTTTTTCTTATGTAAACTCCATCTATTTTGCAAGTTAGTCAGTTGAGATGCATTTCAAACTGTAATCTATTTTAAGATAATAAGTACATCACATTTGTATCTATTCATTCAAAAAGAGTTCAAATTTTTAAAAATTACCACAATTTATAAAAGCAGCAAATATGCTACTGCAAAAAATAATACTCAATCATAAAATATAAATATTATTGAAATATATTGTATATTTAAAGCATTAAAGATGTGGTTATGAAATATTGTTTAATTCCCTGCTATATGTTCTTCTATAGTTAAGACCATAATTCTTTATTGATATTTATCTAGTGGATACTTACATTTCATATTTTTCCCACAGACACCCACAATATGTGTTCACAGCCAAGCTCTGGCTACTTGATTGGGTAAAATCTCTTTTCCCTGTTCATTACATCAGTCCATGAAAATTTAATGACATCACTCAAGTGCAAGACACTGTTTTAAGGACAAGGGTTGCAAAACAGTAAGTATCAGCATTTCAATGCATATAATTAATTATCAGATAAGCAACCAAATATATTGGCATATTGCTTAACTAATAATGCACTAATTTTTATGCTTTTTATCATTGAGATTATAATATAATTATATTTCTTCATTTTTCTCCCTTAAGACCCTCCCATATACCTCTCCCCACACTCCTTCAAATTCTTTTTTTCACTAATTGTTACTGTATGCATATATGTATAAGTATGTGCATATATTCCTAACTATAACCTGTTCAGTCTAGATAATCTTACTTGCCCAAGTTTTCACAGCTGAGTACTTGGCACTGGACAACCAATTGGTGTGCTCTTCCCTGGGGAGGACCATCTCTCCCACTCTCAGCATTCTTCAGTTGCCTATAGTTCTTTGTGTAGGGTTGATGACTTGTTGGCTTTTCCATGTTCCTTTTGGCATGCTCATTGTGTCATCCTTATTCAGCTCACATTTGGGTAGTCATGTTGGTGAGACTTTATGGGTGTAGCTTCTGATAGTACTAGGAGACACGATCTCACAGCAAACTCCCTGATCTTCTGGCTCTAACCATCTTTTTGCCTCATCTTCCACAATATTCACTGAAACTTATGTGCAGGGGTGTTTTGTAGCTATATCCATTAGGACTCTGCATTTTTATTGCAGTGGTTTTCTGTAATGGTCTCTGTCTGTTGCAAAGAGAAGTTTCCTTGATGAGATGTGAAGACTACACTTATGTGTGGGTTTAAGGAGAAACACTTAGATTGTAGCCAGAGATTGTGCTGGTTTAGCAAATTAGAAGATGTAAATTCTCCTCTAATCACATGACTTCACTAGCAGTAGTTAGCTAGCATGGTTTCTCTCTTGTTGAGTGGGTTTTAAGTCCAATAGAGAGCTCTTGGTTACTGCCAATGTATGTGTGTCACTACTGCATGCTTAGGGTTGTTGTGCCATGCAGGTCACTGATGTAGTTTATAGGCATCAAGCTGTGCAGGAATGTTGTTTGCTTCCCTCCTTTGGAAGCTTGCATGGTGCCTTCTGGTACCATGAAAGCTCATCCTCAGGGAGGGGGAATTCAGGTCAGTTCCAGCTCAGGAGCCTATGGGTCCTGTACTGTTAGTTTCTTGTGTCAACTTGACACAAGCTAGAGTCATTAGAGAGGAAGGAGCCTCAGTTGATGAAATGCCACCATGAGATCCAGCTGTAAGGAGTTTTCTTAATTAGTGGTCAATGGAGGAGGTCCCATTCCACGTGGGTGGTGCCATTCCTGGCCTGGTGGTCCTGGATTCTGTAAGAAAGCAGGTTGAGCAAGCCAGGGAAGCAAGCAGTAAGCAGCACCCCTCTATGGCCTCTGCATCAGTTCCTGTGTTGTGGGATATTTGATTGCACTGCGAAACTCCAAGACTGTTAATAAAATTAACCTTGACTCAGGGTGGAGCCAGCAACTAGTTGACAAGAATTAGCCATAGAAAGTACAGAAGACCCAGGGAAATGGATAGAGATGCACAGGAAGTAGTAGGGAGAGACTTAGAGATTTTGCACTCTTTTTGGTCTGGAATATGTGGAAAGAGATGCTCTCTTGCTGGGTCTCTGGCCAAAAAATGTCAGCTGTTTGCTTCTTGGTTTCTCTGATCTAGCAGGTTTTCACCCCAATATCTGACTCTTTAGTCTTTGTTGACAAATAGAACAATAGAGACTTAGTTAAAACCTACATATTGTGGCTGCAGCAGAGCCAATGCCTTGGGACTGGAAGTCCTTCCAAGCTGTGGCCCGAGTGGTTGGTGGGGTGCTGACTGCTGGTGCTGCAGACCATACTTAAAATATCAGTAGATTCAGGTGCAGCCACTAAACTGACAGAAAACACTCCTGCTTCCAGGATCCTGCCCTGCTTGAGTCCCTGTCCCGACTTCCTTCAGTGATGAACAGCAATGTGGAAGTGTAAGCCTGCTTCTCCCCAGCTTGCTTTATGGTGATGGTGTTTTGTCACAGCAATAGAAACCCTAAGACAGGCACATGCCTGAAGTGCATGGTGTCATTTTTGTTTTTAATAAAACCACTTAGTACAGGGCTATTGATTCCACATTTTATTTGACTACTACCTTACCTAAGATTATGGTATTTTGTGAAAAAAATATTGTATTCAAAAATCTGAAAATCGAAAATGGGCCATGAATTAAGAACAGAATAGAATTTTCAGGTTTTGAATAAAATATTTTTTTCACAAAATACCAGAATTTTAGGTAAGGTAGTATTCAAATAAAACATGGACTCAATAGCCCTGTATTAAGTGGTTTTATTAAAAACAAAAACGACACCATGCACTTCAGGCTCTAGATAAGTGAGACAGTTGATGAGCTTGGACTGTTTGGGAGGCCCCCAGGCAGTGAGACCGGGACCTGTCCTTGGTGCATGAGCTAGCTTTTTGGAACCTAGGGCCTATGCTGAGACACTTTGCTCAGCCTTGGTGCAGGGAGGAGGGGACCTGCCTCAACTGAATCTACCAGGCTGGGCTGAATCCCCAGGGGAGACCTTGCCTTGGAAGAGGTAGGAATGGGGGGTAGATCTGGGGGGAAAGCTGTGGGGTGGGAGGACAGGGGAATCTGGGGCTGATATGTAAAATTAAATTAATTATAAAATAAAAAATATTTATATATAAAAAGAACAGAATAGGTAGACATTCCAAAAGAATGAAAGAGGAAAACAGGGTGGAGTATGATCAAAATATATGTTTATGTGGAACTACCATAACGAAACCCATTACTTAGTACAAGTAATATATGCTAATTAAATAATGAAGAGACTAAAGACCAAAGGCTTAAATGAGGAATAAACTTTATAGAATATTTTAAATAGCTTTTAGTCAGAAAAAAACTTCAGAGATATATGTATCATGTATGGTAGAAGAGTATCCTATCTTGAAATCTAATGTTTTTTTTTTTTCTGGGAAATTATGGGCCCACATTATCAACAGGTATTCTATGGGCATAAGCAGCTTCTGTATTTCTAGTACTCCTATTGCTACAGTTTCCATCCTCTCAATGGAACAGTTACAAAGATTTATTGTAACCCTAAATGTTTTGGTACCTAAGTCTCCATAGTACATTCTTGGAGTGATGCATTGACATGAACCTCAATATTTAAATTACACCCAGATACTAGATTCATCCAAAAGAGATAACACTTCTTTATAATGTGCTGATACCCATTATATTTTTAATAACTTATTTGTTTTTACTTTATGTGCATTGGTGTTTTGCTTGTGTGTATGTCTGTGTGAGTAGTGTCAAGTAAGTCTCTTGGAACTGGAGTTACAGACAATTGTGAGCTGACATGTAGATGCTGGGAATTGAACCTGGGTCCTTTGGAAGAGCAGTCAGTGCTCTTAACCTGAGCTATCTCTCCAGCTTCCATCATATTTTTCTTAATTGCCTAATTGCTAAGGGCAAATGACTGAATTTAGATTTCCACTAAATGTTGATAGAGGCAGAAAGATGAAGTGTATTTCAGATGATTACACATTACATTAAATTCTCTACACTGTCCATTAAAAGGTTAGTCTGGGAAACAGAGTTGAATCATTTGAATAATGAAACATTAAGAATATATTTCTGAGTTAAGATAAATTATGTTATTTTTGACCTCAATTAACATTATTAATCAGGTATGGACTGCATCTTCTAACTGACAGGCAGAGTAAGTGGCCAGTATTTATCAGTCATTGCCAATCATACTTCTTAGTCTTCAACAAGTTTTATACTTCTAAAAAATATGTAGTGCATTCCATAAATTAGAATGCTGTTACCAAGTGTAGGTCAATCTAACATTGCAATGGGAATAAAAAGAAAAAAATATTCTCATGTCATAGAAGTTAACAAAGATAAAGCATAAAACTTTATAACATGGAATTTTAATGTTACTAATGTTGCTTATGTTTGCACACATGTATACAAAAATATTATTTCATGAGAAATTATAAGTATTTGGAAACTAAATGATTTATTACTTGATTTATTTGTGAGTTTATTTGGATATGTTAAGATACTTAGATGAGAATTAACATTATTAAATGACTACTTGTGAAAACCTTTAAGGTAGTTCATCAGAGTTGTCTTTAGAAAAGATCAACATAATTATAGTACATAAACATAAAATGAAATGTATTAGGAAACACATTTTATTTAGATTTTTAAAAGATAAACTCAAACTATAAAACTTTTGAGAAGTAATACTTTGCAGTTACATATATAACCTCATATATAATAAAAGTGGCATTTCATATCAGTGGGGAGAGGATGGATAACATGATACATAAAACAGACTGGTGCTATACTAAAGTCATACACCCCTTAGATGGCTGAGATCTAATGAATGATGGCTGCTGACACTGAACAATACCATAGTACTGGCAGGCTGTTTCAGCTTTCAAACTCTGCCATGGAAATAAATGAGATTGTGGGATCTGCATAATACTCTACTTTTGAGAAAAAGTTTCCCCTTTCCACTGTGTGGGTGTGTTGGCTCCTAGTGAACAATATACTGAGTAGTAACATTGCTTCCAAGATACCTCTATCCATTGTGCCATGTACAAGGCTCTTAAACAAATTAGCTGTATTTTCTTTTTTTAATTATGAAATTTTTTATTTATTTTACATACCAACTACAGATCCCCCTTTCTTCCCTCCTGCCCCCGAACCTTCCCCACAACCTACCTCCATTCCTTCCTCCAACAAGGTAAGGCCTCCCATGGGGAGTCAGCAGAGCCTAGTATGTACAGGTGAGGCAGGTCCAAGCCCCTCCCCTTGTATCAAGGCTATACAAGGTGTCCCACCAAAGGTAGTGGGCTCCAAAAAGCAAGATCATGCACCAGGGATGGATCCTGATGGTACTGCTAGGGGATCCCTTAAGCAGATCAAGATATACAACTGTCTCGTTTATGCAGAGGGCCTAGTCCAGTCCCATGGAGGCTCCACGGCTGTTGGTCTAAAGTTCATGAGTTCCCACTAGCTTTGTTTGGTTGTCTCTATAGGTTTCCCCATAATGATCTTGATGCCTCTTGCTCATAGAATCCTTCTCTCTCTCTGACTGGACTCCTGGAGCTCGGCCTGGTGCTTGGCTGTGGATCTCCACATCTGCTTCCATCAGTTACTGGATGAAGGCTCTATGATGACAGTTAGGCTATTCACCCCTCTGATTATTGGAGTAAGCCAGTTCAGTCACCCTCTCCCACTATTGCTAGTAGTTTAAGTTGGGGACATCATTGTGGATTCTTGGGAACTTCCCTAGCACCAGGTTTCTCCCTATCCCCATGATGTCTCCCTCTATCAACATATCTCTTTCATTGCTCTCCCACTCTGTCCCTGTTCCAGCTCGACCATCCCTTAAGTTCTCAACCTCCATTTCCTATCCTCTATTCCCCACCTCCTTGACCCCCAGTTTACTTAGAAGATCTCATCTATTTCCCTTTCGTCGGACAATCCATGCATCCCTCTTAGGATCCTTCTTGTTACCTAGCTTGTCTGGAACTGTAGGTTGTAGTCTGGTTATCCTTTGCTTACATCTAGTATTCACTTGTGAGTGAGTTTGTCTTTCTGAGTCTGGGTTACCTCACTCAGGATGATATATTCTAGTTCCATTTATTTGCCTGCAAATTTCATGATATTGTTTTTTATTGCTGAGTAGTACTCCATTGTGTATATGTGCCACATTTTCTTTATCCATTCTTCAGTTGAGGGGCATCTAGGTGGTTTCCTAGATAGGTTATGGCTATTATGAATAATGCTGCTATGAACATAGTTGAGCAAGTATCCTTGTGGTATAATTCAGCATTACTTGTGTATATGCCCAAGAGTGGTATCATTTGGTCTTGAGGTAGATTGATTCCAAATTTTCTGAGAAATTGCCATACTGATTTCCAAAGTGGCTGTAAAAGTTTGCACTCCCACCAACAGTGGAAGAGTGTTCCCCTTGCTCCACATCCTCTCCAACATAGACTGTCATTAGTGTTTTTGATCTTAGCCATTCTGACAGGTGTAAGATGGTATCTCAGAGTCATTTTGATTTGCATTTCCCTGAGGACTAAGGATGTTGAGCATTTCCTTAAATGTCTTTCTGCCATTTGAGACTCTTCTGTTGAGCTCTGTAGCACATTTTTAATTGGATTGTTTGGTATTTTGATGTCCAGTTTCTTCAATTCTTTATTTATTTTAGAGATCAGCCCTCTGTCAGATGTGGGGCTGGTAAAGATCTTTTCTCATTATGTAGGCTATCGTTTTTGTCTTATTTACTGTGTCCTTTACCTTACAGAAGCTTCACAGTTTCAGGAGATCCCATTTATTAATTGTTGCTCTCAATGTCTATGATACTGGTATTATATTTAAGAAGGGGTCTCCTGTGGCAATGTGTTCTATCAGGTTCAGTGTAACAGAATTTATGTTGAGGTCTTTGATGCACTTGGACTTATGTTTTGTGCATGTTGATAGGTATGGATCTATTTACAGTCTTCTACATGTTGGCATCCACTTATGCCAGCACCATTTGTTGAAGATGATTTCTTTTTCCATTGTACAGTTTTGGGTTCTTTGTAAAAAATCAGATGTTCATAGGTGTGTGGATTAATTTCAGGGTCTTCAATTCAATTCCATTAGTCCACATGTCGGTTTTTGTGCCAATACCAATCTGTTTTTATTACTATAGCTCTATAGTAAAGCTTGAATTCAGGGAAGGTGATGCCTCCAGAAGTTGACTTATTGTAAAGGATTGTTTCAGCTATCCTAGGATTTTTGTTTTTATATATGAAGTTGAATTTTGTTCTTTTGAGGTCTGTGAAGAATTGTGTTGGTATTTTGATGGGTATTGCATTGAATCTGTAGACTAGTTTTGGTAAGATTGCCATTTTTACTATGCTAATCCTACCTATCCATAAGCATGGAAGATTTTTCCATTTTCTGATATCTTCTTCAGTCTCTTCCTTCAAAGACTTAAAGTTCTTTTCTTACAGGTCTTTCACTTGCATAGTTAGAATTACTCCAAGGTATTTTTTATTATTATTTGTGGTTATTGTAAAGAGTGCTGTTTCTCTGATTTCTTTCTCTGCCCATTTATCGTTTGTATATAGGAGGACTACTATTTTTTTTTTTGTTAATCTTGTATCTGGTTACCTTACTGAAGGTGTTTATCAGCTGTAGGAGTTCCCTGGTAGAATTCATGGGGTCACTTATGTATACTATCATATTGTCTGCAAATAATGAAAGTTTGACTTCTTCCTTTACTCTTGATCTCCTTTTGTTGTCATATTTCTCTAGCTAGAATTTCGAGTACTATATTGAAAAGACAAGGGGAGAGTGGACAGCCTTGTCTTGTTCCTGATTTTAGTGGAATCACTTTTAGTTTCTCTCCATTTAATTTGATGTTGGCTGTTGGCTTGCTGTAATTGCCTTCATTATGTTTAGGTATGTTCCTTGTATTCCTGATCTCTCCAAGACCTTTATCATGAAGGGGTATTGGATTTTGTCAAAGGCTTTTTCAGCATCTAATGAGATGATCATGTGGTTTTTTTTCTTTCAGTTTGTTTTTATGATGGATTACATTGACAGATTTTCATATGTTGAAACATCCTTACATCTTTGGGATAAAGCCTATTTGATCAGGGTGGATGATTTTTTTTTGATGTGTTCTTGGATTAGGTTTGCCAGTATTTTATAGGGTATTTTTGCATCGATGTTCATGAGGGAGATTGTTCTGTAATTCTCTTTCTTTGTGACATCTTTCTGTGGTTTGAGTGTCAGGGTAACTGTAGCTTCTCAAAAAGAGTATTGGTATGAGCTATTCTTAGAAATTCTGGTAGAATTCTGTGCTGAAACCATTTGGCCCTTTGCTTTTTTGGTGGGGGGTTGGGAGAATTTTAATAACTGTTTCTATTTCCTTAGCTATTATAGGTCTATTTAAGTTGTTTATCTGGTCTTAATTTAATTTTGGTAAATGGTACCTATCCAGAAAATTGTCCATTTCTTTTAGATTTTCCACTTTTGTGGAGTACAGGTTTTTGATATATGACTGACGATTCTCTGGATTTCCTCATTGTTTCTTGTTATGTCTCTGATTTTGTTAATTTGGATGTTCTCTCTCTGCCTTTTGGCTAGTTTGAATAAGGGTTTGTTTATCATGTTGATTTTTTTCAAAGAACCAACTCTTTGTTTCATTGATTATTTGTATTGTTCTCCTTGTTTCTATTTTATTAATTCCAGTCCTCAATTTGATTATTTCCTGGTATCTATTTCTCCTGGGTGAGTTTGCTTCTTTTTGTTCTAAAGCTTTCAGATGTGCTGTTAAGCCACTAGTGTGAGAGTTCTCCAACTTCTTTATGCAGACATTTAATGTTATGAGTTTTCCTCTTATACTGCTTTCATTGTGTCCCATCAGTTTGGGTATGTTGGGTATATTCATTGAATTCTAGGAAGTCTTTAATTTCTTTCTTTATCTCTTCCTTGACCCATGGTGATTCAGTTGAATGTTATTCAGTTTCCATGATATTGAAGGCATTCTGTAATTTTTGTTGTTGTGGAAATCTAACTTTAAGTCATGGTGGTCTGATAAAATACAGAAGATTATTCAAATTTTTTTGTATCTGTTGAGATTTGCTTTGTGACTGAGTATGTGGTCAATTTTAGAGAAGGTTCCATGGGGTGCTGGGAAGAACATATATTCTTTTGTGTTAGGGTGAAATGTTCTGTGGATATCTATTAAGTCCATTTGAGTCATAACATCAATTAAGTCCCTTATTTCTCTGTTAAGTTTCTGTCTGGCAGACCTGTCCATTGGTGAGAGTGGGGTGCTGAAGTCTCCCACTACTAGTGTGTGGGGTTTGATATGTGATTTAAGCTTTAGTAATGTTTCTTTTCCATATGTGAGTGCCCTTGTATTTGGGGCATAAATGTTCAGAATTGAGACTTCATCTTGATGGATTTTTCCTGTGATGAATATGTAATATCCTTCTTGATCTCTTTTGATTGATTTTAGTTTGAAGTCTATTTTGTTAGATATTGGGATAAGCCACACTCACTTGCTTCTTAAATCCATTTGATTGGAAAGTTTTTTTTTCTCAGCCTTTTACTCTGAGGTAGTATCTGTCCTTGAAGTTGAAGTGTGTTTCTTGTATGCAGCAGAAGTTTGGATCCTGTTTTTGTATCCATCTATTAGCCTGTGTCTTTTTTTCTAGGTAAATTGAGTCCACTGATATTAGGGAGTAATAATGACCAGTGATTGTTAATTCCTGTTATCTTTTGGGGTGTGTGTGTGTGTGTGTGTGTGTGTGTGTGTGTGTGTGTGTGTGTATTTCCCTTTTTTGGAATTTGCTGTTGTGGGGTCATCTCTTGCCTGTGTTTTCCTGCATGTATCTAACTTCCTTAGGTTGGAGTTTTCCTTCTACTCTTTTCTGTAGGGCTGAATTAGTGGATAGGTATTATTTAAATCTGGTTTTGTCTTGGAATATCTTGTGTACTCTGTCTATGGTGATTGAAAGTTTTGCTGGGTATAGTGGTCTGGGCTGGCATTCATGGTCTCTTACTGTCTGCATAACATCTGTCCAGGATTTTCTGGCTTTCAGAGTCTCCATTGAGAAGTCAGGTATTATTCTGATGGGTCTGCCTTTATACGTCACTTGGCATTTTTTCCTTTTCTGCTCTTAATATTCTCTCTTTACTCTGTATGCTTAGTGGTTTGATTATTATGTGGTTAGGGGACTTTTTTGGGGGGTCTTATCTATTTGGTGTCCTATAAGCTTCCTGTATCTTCATAGGTATTTCCTTATTTAATTTGGGAAAGTTTTGTTCTATGATTTTGTTGAATATATTTTCTGTGCCTTTGTGTTCTTCTTCTATCCCTATTTTTCTTAGGTTTGATCTTTTCATGGTGTCCCAGATTTTCTGGATGTTTTGTGCTATGACTTTTTTTGGCTTTAGTGTTTTGTTTGACTGATGAATCTGTTTCTTATATTGTATCTTCCATGCCAGAGATGCTCTCTTCCATCTCTTGTATTCTGCTAGTTATGCTTGCATCTGTACTTCCTGTTCATTTACTCAGATTTTCTATTTCCAGCAATACCTTTGTTTGTTTCTTCTTCATTGTTTCTATTTCACTTTTCAGGTCTTGAACTGTTTCCTTCACTGTTTAATTGCTCTTTCTTTCTTTTTCTTTAAGGAATTTATTGATTTCTTCCAATTATTTTTGTCTTTTCTTCAATTTCTTTAAGGGAATTTTTCATTTCCCCTTTAAAGGCCTCTATAATCTTCATAAAGTTATTTTTTTCATAAATTTATTTTTAAGGTTGGTTTCTTCTGATACTTCTATGTTGTGATGTTCATGTCTTACTGTTGTAGAACTGCTAATTTGTGGTGGTGCCATATTGCTCTTCGTGTTGTTGTATGTAATTTTTCATTGGTGTCTATTCATCTCTTCCTCTAATAGGCGCAAGAGGTGTCTATGTCTGAGGGAGCTGATCTTGGTCAAATCTGTACTTGTGTCTGTCTCAGGGGGCCACTCTTGGTCTAATTTGAAGTGGAGAATTCTTTGTATCAGGGAGCCACTCTTGGTTCAATCAAAGCTGGTGGAATCTGTGTCTCAGGGAGCCACTGAGGTCACAGGGGGATGTGTGGGTTTGGAGTAGGGAGTGAGCCTTGTGGATTGCAGGGTCCAATGGGGGATGTTGGTGGGGGAGCCTGCCAGCAGGGCTCCTGCTGGCCTGCAAATGGAGCAGTGATGGGTGGGGGTGGGGGGCACAAGTTGTTCCCCAGGGTCTAGATCCTAGAGGCAGAACTCTCTGGGTGGCTAGCTGTATTTTCTTATGTTAAAGATGCATCACAATACAAAACCTTATGTAATTGAGACTATTTTAGCATATAGTGATGAAATGTAACTGCTCTTTTATAAGATAAGTAATAAGCCTATGAACTTTCTGGGAGGACACAATGCTAAATGTTCTGCTCTCCCAAAAGAAAGTCACTCTCTTGCTAATGCCTTCCCAAAAATGCCCCTGAGAAAACTACTCTATGGAAAATGATTTTTGTTAAGCTATATTTTATTCATATCTAAATATTTACTCAAAATATGTTGCAATAAATAATACTCTGAATGTTTTTCTTGTTAAAATTAACTTACAGAGAAAACAGAAGACCAAATAAAACTTTTATGATAAACTCATTACACTATGGATATTCATTTTCTTTTCTTTTAGAAAGAAAATGTCCTTTTACATGTTCTGGTTTGGAATTAAATATTTGTTTATAATTACCTAATTATAACCTTTTGTACACAATGTTCTATAAGTTTAGTAAGAGATGAAGTTTAAAATTATTATGGGGAATGCTTCTTAGGGAGCTCAAGGAGTGTGTGATTGCATATACTGAGTGCTCTCAACACAGAATTTTAACCAAGTGTCTCCAAGTCGCATTAGCTCAGGAACTAAGTCTTGTCTGCTGTCCCCTAGACTTGTTCTCTAAGTTGCCAATATATTCAGTAGTGCATTTTGAAGCACATCTTCCTAAGAACATAATGATTACTAATTTTAGGACACTTCTGCTTCATAATATCAAGCTTCTTTACAAAACAGCATGGATTTGGAATTTGTCATGGTTTTGCTCCACAGAAGATGATGTAATCATGGGTAACTCATGCAATCCATGCTTTATTTATTTCTGAATCTAAATAATATTTTTACTGGATTGCAAAAATGTACAGTATAAAAATAACTAACATAATTAATTAAAATTATAAAATGATTATTTTAACTACTGTGGGGAAATGACCAAATCTATACAATGATACCTGTGGTATTGTATTCCCCCAAATATTGTGCATGCTAATAAACTTGCTGGAAGATCAGAGATACAGAACAAGCCACAGCTACCTCACCTTGCCAGATCCTCAGCTGGTCTTGTTTCCTCAGACTGGAGGCCTCTGAGTCCTCATCCAGAATGGGTCTCAGCTGAACTGCTGCTTGAAAGCCTGAAGGCTTAACCATCCAAAAGCTTAACCAGCCAAATGCTTCTAGTTTCTGGTCCTCACACCTTATGTACCTTTCTGCTTTCTACCACCACTCCCTGGGATTAAAGGCTTACTTTCTGGGATTAAAGGCATGATGAGTCACCATGCCTGGCTATATCCTTGAACACATGGATTTCTGCCTCTGGAATGCTAGGATTAAAGGCATGTGCTACCACTGCCTATCCTTTATGTTTAATATTGTGGCTTGTTCTGTCTCTCTAATCTACCAGCATTGACCCCAATAACTGGCCTCGGGTTTGATTTTATTAATAAGAACTTTTAAGATTCATGCTACAGATACCCACCATATCAAAATGCTGTGATAGAGATGTATTAGTTCCTTTTCTCATCACTGAGACAAAAGCCACTTAAGCAAGGGAGTATTTACTTAGGCGCACAGTTTTGAAGGCTCTCAGTGCATCATGTTGATGAAGGCATGTTGACAGGAGCAGCTCAGTGTTTGGCAATAGGAGCTGCTGTCAGAGATACTTCACATCTTTGTGCTTTGCATGCAGAGCAGAATGAGAAATCACAGCCTGGGATACAAGGTGAGTTTACTTTTCTGTCTTGAGTCCAATGACCCATGTCTGCCAGGTCTGCCCTGTTCCTGCAAGTTCTACAACTTCTCCCGCCAACATTATCAACTGCAACACAAAAGCCAGTGGTGGTATATTTCACATTCAAATAATAACAAGGGGCTAAGAAATAAAAAAAATTAAAATCATGAACCTTTGTAATAGTACTTTTGAAGTTAACTATCATTACTGTAAAGCCCCAGGAGAATTGGGTTGTCTCTTTGAAAGAAAACGTCAATTTATATTTGTATTTGACCATTGTTGTAGTTGCTTTCAAAAGAAGGACTGAAACAACGTGAAGGTAAAACAAATGAGAATAAATGCCATTCAAGACATACAGACATAGCTTTAGTCAAACTACATTATTTACTAGGATGAACAATTTTGTTGTATAATAATTCTGTGATTTTCATAAAACTATATAGCTAGGTAGGGTAATTTCTAATATTTCTTTCAATACATGCTTAGCTTAAACTCTTTGTCTTTAGGAGAAATGTGACAGAGTCAGAATGATTTAGATATGGGACATTTCACTTTCTTAAGATAAGTGTGGGTAAAAACCAGAAAAGGGAAGATACTGGATTCTTCTAGGAAAAAAATATTTTGACTTTTTTAATGTATTTATTTAAGTACAAATGAACAAACTATTAAAATGAAACTTGATGATCCATTTATTATTTTATTATTTTTTTAATTAAGAGATTTTCTATTCATTTTACATATCAACCATGAATTCCCCTGTCCTCCCCCCAATCCACCCCCATTCCCACCTCCTCCAAGGCAAGGGGAGTCAGCAGAGCCTGGTACATTCAGTTGAGACAGGTCCAGTCCCTTCTTCCCTACACCAAGGCTGAGCAAAATGTCTCAGCATAGGCACTAAGTTCCAGAAAGCCAGCTCATGCACTAAGAATAGGAACCAGTCTCATTTCCTGGGGGCCCCCTAAACAGTTCAAGTTAAATCAACTGTCTCACTTATCCATAGGGCCTAGTCCAGTACCATGGGGGCTCCTCAGCTATTGGTTCACAGTTCATGTGTTTCCACTAGTTTGGCTAGTTGTCTCTGTACTTTTTCTAGTCATGGTCTTGATAGATGATCCATTTATTTATAATGTATCAGAAACTAAATTCCATCAAGCTAAATAAATTCTGTATATACACACATATATTTCTCTTATAATTAGAAGAAAATCAGAGGCAATAACAATGAAAATAATCTCATTCTCCTTTAGGACTTTTATACTTATATCTTTGCTGCCTTCTATTTGCTAGCTATTCACCAGGAGAATAGCTACAAACATCTTTGTCATGACATCCTGAACTCTATTGCCAGACTCCCCTCTGCCCCCCCCCAAAACCTCCTTCCTTTTATTAGCATCTTTAGTATGAAAAAAATGTGTGGGTTGCATTGAGGTGTCCCAGCAAGGGCATTCATGTTCAATTGTTTGTTACCAGGGGGAAAGGGTATGTATAAACTCTGTTTTGGCAAAGCTCACAGTGGCTTCAGAAACAGCCTACATCTATCCACCAACTCTTCAAAGGGTAGCTGAGATAATTTCTAAGGGACATACAATGGACAAAACCTGATAGATGACTTTTAAATTTTTCTTGTGAATTAAAGTTTTCAAGATTTTTTTCCTGTTGATGTGATAGTTAAAACTGTATAGGTGAGTTTGGAAGAGTTTTTGAGGGTCAGAATTCATTACTCAAAGACTGGAAGGTAGGGTGACATTATAGTTTTAGTTTAAGCTATATGACATTTATAATTTTAGTTTCCTCAGGCAAGTCTAAAAAGCATCTAAGGGTTTTCAGTGTTTCCAGTTTAACTTACATAGAATAATGATACAATTTTTCTTTTATATTTCTAAGCAGAACTTTAAAAAAATATTCTGCATTTGAAAATATATTAGACAAAACTAGTGTGTCTCAGCAAGGAAAAATGACTGCCGCCAAGCCTGCCTGACCTCGAATGAACTCCATCTCAGGGAAAAAATGCCTTTGAAGGGTGTGTGAAGTCCCGATGACATGAGTTTGAGCTCCTGATTGCTGTGGATAACGCTCTATATAAATAAAACACTGATGGCCAGTGACCAGACAGGAAGTATAGGCGGGACAAGGAGAGAGAAGAATTGGGGAAACAGGAAGAAGGGGGGAGAGACACTGCAGCCACCGCCAGGACAAGGAGCATGTAAAGACGCCAGTAAGCCACCAGCCACGTGGCAAGGTATAGATTTATAAAAATGGGTTAATTTAAGATATAAGAACAGTTAGTAAGAAGCCTGCCACGGCCATACAGTTTATAAGTATTATAAGTATCTGAGTGATTATTTTATATGTGGATTGTGGGACTGTGGGGCTTGGTGGAGCCTGGAGAGAAGCTCTCCAGCAACACCTGATTCCATGGGGTAGAAAGTGAGAGCTGATTCAGTTGTCCTCTGACCTTTATATGAGTGCCATTGAGTATGTGTATCTGCACACCCACAGTTTAAGTAAAATTCAATAAAAGATCATAAGAGGTCCTATAAGTTATGGTGTTTAATAGAAATTATAGATTTTTGCATCATTTTTCTTTTGCTGACTATTTCATCTTACCCCTTACTTCAATGTTATTAATTTTTTATTCACCCTATCTGGGGTGAGTGGATGTTTGTCAATGTTTTCCCAGAAATGGTGTTACACAGCACACATATGCAGGCATTCCCATATACACATAAAATAAGAAATAATTTTTTTATGTTAAAGAACCTAAAAAGTAGAATAAATCACAGAAAATCAATAACAATGTTTCTATTGGTTTGAAAGCATCATTAAATATTACACTAAAGAGAGATACAGATAAAATGGAATTAGTACACTAACTAAATATAATCTGAAGAAATGGTATGGGAGAGAGAAAGGATACACAATTTGAGGTAGTAATAGGCTTTAAGCACTGCAATGGTAACTGCCCTTGAGTTAACTTTATTTCATTATTGGAATACACCCACTCTCTGATCAGAGAAAACTTGTCTTGTCTCTAGGGTTATGACATATCTTAAACTGGCTCCTATTCATTTATTAGTATATCTGAGCCTACAATTTCTAAGTGCTGCAACCATACTTATTTCCCTCTTTGTCTCAAACTTTTACTGAAGAAGATCTAAAGTTTAATGCCCTAGCAATAGGGAAGCATAGATTTATTCATGACAAGAATACATAATGCACTAGAAATAACTCATCCAGGGCTGGAGAGGTGGCTCAGCCATTAAAGGCTTGGATCACAACAAAAAAGACAAATAACTCCTATTTTGTTAGCAAAATTAAAACATTCATTTTTGTACAACTCTAAAGTGCATACAGACTGCTTGTCCACATAGAGTACTATAGAGTCCTCATAGCTTGATGGAGTGAGTTAGGAATCTTAGCAGTGAGCACAAGAGCACAAACAGCTGCTTCTGCTTCTCTTCTATACATACAAACAAAAGCTAGAATACAGAAAGTGCCTATAAATGATACGTGGTAACCTGCAAAATTATTTTATTAAAAATTTGATGACAATGATAAAGTCATTTTAATGAAGTTACTGTTGTCTGCAGTAGTTTCTAACCTCATTTTGTAGTGCATTTATTCTAGGGGAGGGGAAAACTTTTTGTCATGTATAAACATTTATAATTTTATTAAAATAGCCTTGTCATCTTCACTAGATTTTTTATATTCATTTTTAATTTTAATGCAAGTATAAAGAGGCTACCTCTTAAAAAGTGGACAGCAGTTTCTAGTTGGTATGAATCTGAATACTTAAGGATAAACTCTTTACTTATGACATTAAATAAAGAAAGTTCAGAACTGTTGATGTTCCACTGTTGGGGGCTAATGTCTGATCCTATTGCATTAGTAGTCAATTATTCCACTGTAACTGAAGGGGTCCCACATTGCATTAACCCCTATGAATCACAACCTACATCACTTTTCTTCTCTCACTTACCTTTCATCATGCCATCTAATATGTGTCTCCATGGAAACAAAACCATTTCCCTAAGAGAGGAAGAATGAAGGACTCCTGACCAATACCATCATATTCTTCAGAGACAACTTCATGTTATTACAAGTGAGAAAACTGGGGCAGCAATCTGTACTTGTGAATTAAGAACAGAACAGTTTTATTCTGTATCTGGGTTACAGTTGTGTAACTTGGTCTTTTCTGGGACCTCTAGCAATGGGGCCAGGACCTGTTCCTGATGCATGAGCTGGCTTTTTGGAACCTATTCCCTATGATGGGATGCCTCACTCAGCCTTGATGCAGGGGGAGGAGCTTGGTCCTGCCACAACTTGATATGCCACACTTTGTGGATTCCCAAGGGGGAGGGAGGAGGAGTGGATGGAAGGGTGGAGAAGGGAGTGGGGGGGAGGGGACAGGAGGAGAGGACAGAGGGGGAAACTGTGGTTAGCATGTAAAATAAAAATTAAAAAAAGTATATTCATTAAAGAAAAAAATCCAGAGGGGGGAAAATGTTTACTTTTGTCTATACCCTCATCAGTACTTTTTAAAAGTTTTTTTTCCCCAAATTCTATTATGACTGGAATGAGATAGAATCACAATGTATATTTAAATGGCAATTCTTTGGTGTCCAGTGAGTTATTTTTATTTCATATATTGAAAATTGTCTGTTTATTAGTTAATTTTGTTTGATTTCTTGTTACCTTTTGATCCAAAAGGATTAATATCTAGTTTAACCTTTTCCCATTCTGTATACTTGTCTCTTCTTTAGATTATTTCATGAGAACCTATTTGTCAATTATCTGCCTTATTTCTTGTGAAACTAGATTCATACTCTGAAAGTCTTTGTATACGTCTCTAACTTGATGTGGTTTCTATAATTTTTCTTCCTGGCAAACCAAAGATACATTTTAAAAAATATTTTATAGTCTTTGAAGATTAAGAAAACTCTATTTTCAAAGTGATTTTTTTTTAGTATCACCCAAGAATGCCTATTTTTTGCTCTTTGATAAATTACTTAAAATGCAAAGTGCCCTTGCAATTAATTTTACTATTTCTATTGCAAATATTATTCAGTTTTTTAAAATGAGAAAGTCAAATGCTGAAAACTCAAATTTAATTAAAATAATGGTAACTTTTCAAGAAATTATCCTAAAATTTGAGAACTTTAAGCTTCAAATTAAGGATTTTTCATAGGCATGCCTTTTTCAGTGGAACAGGAAATACATTTTCAGTGAAATTTCATAACTGTAAATCAGAAAATTGTTCTTTAGTTGTGGGTCTTGTAGCATAATTCAAGGGTTGAAGTGTTATTTTATTAAAAGTTATTTAATTTTCAATATTGCCTTTTGCATTTGATTATATAAAATCCTGTTATTTGTCATAGGGATTATAATTATTTTGTATGTAAATCTAAAATAATATATTACTAAAGAGATGTTTAAAGTATTTTAAGGACAAAATTATAATGACAAAAACATTGAAATCCCATATATTTTAGTTGAATTCTAAGACACAGGAATATAACTGATTTTGACAGTAACTGTTCTTGTATCACTTAAAATGAAAAACAATTAAATAGGAAAATATATTTATTTTGTTAAAAATACAATTTCGGGACCTTGCCTCTAATTCCAGGGTCTTCCACTACTCAGGTGCAAGCCATACCACTCAGAAGAACAGGTGAGTGACCTGCCTGCCCTCAAATGCCCCCATTCCCTAAATCCTAGATTTGGTTGCCAAAAAATCATTCCACTGCCTTCCCCTCACCATTCTGCCCCACCAGTCACCCCACTGCCGTGCTTCTACCCCCAACTCTGGTGGACCTCCACTTCCCAGTTGCAGGCTACACCAGTCAGAAGAACTGGTGCAGGCCAAAACAGTTTAAAGAATGGGTGCAGGCCAAGCACGCCAGAAAACCAGATGGATGAACTCAGGCAAAGACTCACTGCTGGACTAGAGACCATACTTGCTTCCAGAAGCCCAGATAGGCGGCTCACTAGCAGACCTCCTCCTCTCAGTGGCCATAGTCCCCAGTCCCCTTCTCAACATTGTATCCTCCCTCCCCACTTAGGCTGAGACCCTTTGCTTCACCAAAGGCTAAGCTAGCCCCAAATTGGGCAGAAATTCCCTATTGGATGAGAGGTCATGCCAGCTGCCAGAAATCCAGGCCATAAAGACCAGAAGACTGAAAGGGAAACAGAAAACAAGGAAAAAACACCCATCCAACAAAGGAAAACTCAGATATCAGTACCTAGACCTATAATCACCACAAATCCAGGTGCCTGAATGCCAGTGTCAGAACATAATCAATAACAGAAAGGGCAATGTGGTACCACCAGAACCCAGCTTCCGTATAACAACAAGACCTGAACATTCCAGTGCAACTGAAGCACAAGAAATGACCTTAAAACTAACTTTATGAAGATGATAGAGGTCCATAAAGAGGAAATGAAGATAATCCCTTAAAGAGATCAAGGAAAAGATAAACAAAAAAATCGAGGAAATCAATAAATCCCTTAAAGAATGACAAGAAAGCCAAGGAAAAACAAACAAACAAACAAACAAACAAACAAACAGGTGAAGGAAACTGTTCAAGACCTGAAAATGGTAACAAATAATAATGAGAAGACAAATTGAGGGAATTCTAGAAAACGAAAATCTGGGTAAGCAAATAGGAACTACAGACACAAGCCTCACTAACAGAATACAAGAGACAGAAGAGAGAATCTCAGGTTTTGAAGATACAATAGAGAAAATTGATAAATTGACCAAAGAAAATGTTAAATCTAAAAAATTCCTAACATAAAACATCCAGGAAATCTGGGACACTATGAAAGACCAAACCTAAGGATAACAGGAATAGAAGAAGGAGAAGAAGATAGAAGATATGAGAAGATAGAAAGATCTCCCATGCTCAAAGATTGGTAGGATTAATGTAGTAAAAATAGCAATCCTGCCAAAAGCTGTCTACAGATTTAACACAGCCCCCATTAAAATCCCAACACAATTCTTTATAGACTTTGGAAGAACAATACTCAACTTAATATGGAAAATAAAAAATCCAGAGTAGTAAAACAATCCTTTACAAAAAAAAAAAAGAATTTCTGGAGATATCACCATCCTTGAGTTCAAACTCTACTGCAGAGCTATAAAATCTGCATGATATTGGCATAAAAACAGACACATTGAACAATGGAATCAGATAAAAAAAACCCAGACATAAATTCGCATACATATGAACACCTGATTTTTGACAAAGAAGTCAAAAAATATATAATGGGAAAAAAGCATCTTCAACAAATGGTGCTGGCATAACTGGATGTTGGCATGTAGTAGAATGAAGACAGATCCATATCTCCCACCCTGAACAAAACTCCAGTCCAAGTAGATCAAACACCTCAACATAAACACAGCTACACTAAACCTGATAGAAGAGAAAGTAGAAAATAACCTTGACCATACTGATACAGGAGACAACTTCCTGAATAGAAGACCAGTAGCACAGACACTAAGATTGACAATTAATAAATTGGGCCTCATGAAAAGCTTCTGTAAGGCAAAGGACACTGTCAACACAAAGATAGCCTATAGAATGGGAAAAGATCTTTACCACCCCCATATCTGATAGAGGGCTGATTTCTAAAATATATGAAGAACTGAAGAAACTAGACATCAAAACCCCAAATAATCCAATTAAAAATGGTGTACATATCTAAAAAGAGTTCTCAACAGAAGAATATCAAATGGCTGAGAAATACTTAAAGAAATGTTCAACATCCTTAGCCATGAGAGAAATGCACATCAAAACGACTCTGATGGAAAATCTTATACTAGTCAGTATGGCTAAGATAAAAAACACAAATGACAGCTTATGCTGGAGAGGATGTGGAGCAAAAGGAACCTTCCTATATTGCCACTGGGAGTACAAATTTGTACAGCCACTTTGGAAATCAATGTAGCATTTTTCAGAAAATTGAGAATCAACCTGCTTCAAGACCCAGATATGCAACTCTTGGGCATATACACAAAGGGTACTAAATTATACCACAAGAACACTTGCTCAGCTATGCTCATAGTGACTTTATTAGTAATAACTAGAACCCAGAAACAACCTATATGTCCCTCAACTGAAGACTGGATAAGGAAAATGTGATACATTTACACAATGGAATATTACTCAGCTGTTAAAAACAATGACATCAGGGAAATTTCAGGCAAATGGATGGAAATAAAAAAAATGTCTTCCTGAGTGAGGTAACCCAGACTGTTGTGGGATATTTATATACTGTTTGAAGATGTTTCTTTGAAAAGATGCCTTTTGATTGGTTTAACAAAGAGCAGAATGGTCAATAGAGAGGCAGGAAGAGATTAGGTGGGACTTCTGGGGGCAGGGAGGACTCTAGTTTCACAGGCCATGGCATAACACTGTAGCTAGAGTTTTCCTGCCTTGCCCACAGTCAGGACAAATCTTTGTCACCTGCCAGTCCCACAGCTGCTCAGACCCAACCAAGTAAACACAGAGACTTATATTGCTTACAAACTGCATGGCCGTGGCACGCTTCTTGCTAACTGTTCTTATAGCTTAAATTAATCCATTTCCATAAATCTATACCTTGCCACGTGGTTTGTGGCTTACCGGCATCTTTACATGCTGCTTGTCCTGGTGGTAGCTGGCAGTGTCTCCCTCCACCTTCCTGTTCTTTCTTTTCTCTTCTCTGTTAGTCCTGCCTATACTTCCTGCCTGGCCACTGGCCAATCAGTGTTTTATTTATTGACCAATCAGAGTAATTTGACATATAGACCATTCCACAGCATAACACAGCAGATGACAATTTATATTCAGGTGTAAACCCACCAGATGAATAATTCTCTGATGGAGGAACCTCATTCAAGCAAGGCTGTGAGGCCACAGGCTCTAAATACTGTTTTCTTCTGCCTGTAGTTTTCTCATGTGCTACTACAAATTTTCCCTAAACAGCTATGGAAATCTCCTCACTATCTCTACTGTGTGCAGTCTTGCAGCTGGTTCTCTGAGACTGCAATGCTCTGGGAAAGGTAGATTCACCAGCCAGACTGGGAGGAAGCAGCATGGGCAGTATGGAGAGATGAGGTAATGAGCCATGTGACAGAAGGAAGATTAAAATAAATGGGTTAATTTAAGTTATAAGAGCTAGTGGGACAAGCCTAAGCTAAGGCAGAGGTTTCATAATTAATAATAAGCCTCTGTGTCATTATTTGTAAGCTTGTAGCCCAAAGAAAAAAATCTATCTACACCAGACTCAGAAAGACAAACATGGTATGTACTCATAAGTGGGTATTAGCTCAAAAGAAAAAGCTAACCATGCTACAATTAATAGACCCAAAGAGGCAAGATAACAATGAGGGCTCAAGGGGGAGGGCATTCTCAGATCTCACTGGAAGTGGAAATAGAAGAGATCTTGTGGGAAGATTGAGGATGGGTAGGGATGGTAACATGAGAGATCAGGCTGGAGGGTGGATGGAGAGAGGGGGAAGTACTAAAAAAGATGACTAAAAAGGGGGCCTTTTTGGGTTTAGGTAGAAACCTGGTGCAAGGGAAACTCCCAGGAATCTGCAAGGATGACTCCAGTTAAGACTCTTAGCAATAGGGGATATGAACTGGCCATCTCCTGTGACCAGCCAAGACTTGCAGTGGAGGGATTGGGTCACCAACCCAGCCACATAAACTTTGACTTACAGTTTTTCCTATGGGATGTGGGGTAAGGGTGACACAGAGATTGTGGAAGTGGCCAACCAGTGCCTGGTCCAGCCTGAGACCCATGCCATAAGAGTGAGCCACCTCTGACACTGCCTGGAGGGCCAGGACCCAGAGGCTGAATGGCCCAGAGACCTAGGATAGAAAACCAAACATAATTGGAGAAAAAAATCAAGGTAATGATGCTGAATGATATTCTGCTATACTCATTGATTGTTACCTACCCCAATTGTCATCAGAGAGGCTTCATTCAGTAACTGATGGAAACAGACACAGAGACCCACAGCCAAACATTAGACTTAGCTTAAGGAATCCTGCTGAAGAGAGGGAGGAAGGACTAGATGACTCAGAAGGGGTCAAGTACATCACAAGAAAACCAACAGAATCAACTAACCTGGGCTCATAGGAGCTTACAGAATCTGAACCAACAACCAGGGACCCTACATGGGACCAATCTAGGCCCTCTCCATATATGTGACAGTTGTGTAACTTGTTCTACTTGGGAGGACTAATAACAGTGGAAAGCATCCCTAATACTTTGTCTGGCTTTTGGGAACCTGTTCCTCATACTGGGTCGCCTTGTCTAGCCTTAGTAAAAGAGGAGGCGCTTAGTCCTACTATAACTTGATAGGTCATGTTTTGTTGATATCCATGGGAGGCTTGCCCCTTTTTTCCAAGTAAATGGACACTTATTATTACTTATAGATGCCCAGTCTTAGCTTGGCTAATTTCTAGCCAGTTTTTCTTAATTTATCCCATTTACCTTTTACTTCTGGGCTTTTAGCTTTCTCTATTTCTGTATATCTCTTCTTTACTTCTTATTCCATGTCTGGCTGTGCAGCTGGGTGGCTGCCACCTTCTTTTCTCAATCCTTGATCTTCCTCCCAGATTTCTCCTTCTATTTATTCTCTCTGCCTGCCAGCCCCACCTAGCCTTTCTCCTGATTTGCTATTGGCCATTCAGATCTTTGTTAGACCAATCAGATGTTTTAAACAGCAAAAGCAACACAGCTTCACAGAGTTAAACAAATGCAACATAAAGGAAGGCAACACATCTTTGTATTATTAAACAAATATTCCACAGCATAAACAAATGTAACACATCTTAAAATAATATTCTAAAATAGTTCCATATCTATTATCTTACACAAACCTCAAGTTCAAGTGGATCAAAGACCTCAGCATAAAACCAGATACACTGAACCTGATAGAAGAAAAAGTGGATAATAGCCTTGAATTCATTGGCACAGGAGACAGCTTCCTGAACAGAATACTGAAGGCACTGGCACTAAGATCAATATTTAATAAATGGGACCCAATGAAACAGAAAACCTTCTTTAAGGCAAAGGACACCATCAATAGGACAAGATGGCAGGCCACAGAATAGGAAAAGATTTTCACCAACTCTACATCTGACAGCAGGCTAATTACAAAATACATAAAGAACTCAAGAAAGTAGACATCAACAAACTAAATAATCCAATTAAAAATGTGGTACAGATCTAAACAGAGAATTCTCAACAGAAGAATCTCAAATGGCCTATAAACACTTAAAGAAATGTTCGGCATTCAGCAGGGAAATGCCTGCTTGTGGGACCCTTTACCCTTTTCTCCTGCTGGGTTGCCTCATCCAGCCTTGATGTGATGCTATGTGCCTGGACTTACTGTGATTTGTTATACCGTGTTTGGTTGATGTTCCTGGGAGGCCTGCTCTGTGGGCAGATGGAGGGATGGGTTGGGGAGGGGAAACTATTGTTGAGATATAATGTATGAGAGAAGAATAAAAATTAAAAAAAAAAGCACTTTGGGGCTGGTGGGATTGTTCAGTGTTTATGCACCTGTCATCAAACCTGAATATGTGAGTTCTGTTTCCAGGATACATGTGTTGAAAGGATTGAACCAACATACAAAGTTGTCCTTCTACTCCCCCACATGTCTACTTGTGTTTGAGTGTGCAAGCACATACACACACAGTAAGTAAATAAGTAAATAATAAGTAACTGCAACAAAAATATAAATGCCTTTGTTTTTGGAAGATATTTGATACTGCTTTTCTGTGGAAGTGACATTGAAATTAATAAAATACCAGCCAACTCCATTTACCAGGCATTATCTCTTTCCATTCAGTGAGGTGAACTTCTGAAATGTTCCAAGCCATTCATCAGTCCTATGTGGAGTCCTTGGTGATTCACCTTTCCTTTTAAGTTAATTTCACAGCTCGAATCCATGTTTCCGTCTCTAAAACATGACCCCTAGCCAAATTCTCCCTAATTTTAGTTTCTCTTTAAACATCCACAACAACCCCCCCAACTGCTTTATTTTTTCTCTACAAACATTAAAATTGACACTTTCCTTATTTAGTCAACTATCTCC
This sequence comes from Peromyscus maniculatus bairdii, assembly GCF_049852395.1. NCBI lineage: Eukaryota > Metazoa > Chordata > Mammalia > Rodentia > Cricetidae > Peromyscus > Peromyscus maniculatus. Next base: position 67,946,855 of record NC_134864.1, on the reverse strand, counting down.
TTCTCTTTTGTCCCAACTGTCCCCTTTTCTGAATAGTTATTCAAACTCTCCCTTCCTTTATAATGTATTCTACCTTCTTCTGAACACATAAAATTTCATTCATCTTCCTGAATCCAACTTGTCTTTATAAAACCCAACCAAAACGCAGAGCAGACCCTCGCTTTACAGCATCCCCCACCATACTTTACTGCCTTTTCAGGTCAATTAAGGTGATTAAAAGTATTCAAAACAAATATTCATAGGGGATAACTTTAACAGACTATGACTTTACTTGAATCAAAATTATTCAAGCACCAGTATTTATCTAGCAATAATGAATTGAGGCCACACATAGTGTGGTGTACTCCTTTAAATATTGAGCACACAGGGATGACTTGTTCAGCATGAAATCCCTGCTTAAAAAAACAAAACAAAACAACTCATGTTCTAGAAAAGTGGGTAGACCAAAACAACATTATGCAATTGCACTCATAGCATTTTAGGACTTTGTAGGAAAGGAGGATGTAATGATCAATTTGATGTGTCAACTGCTGGGGTCATAAGAATTCTAATTTTGGCTATTTCATTAAATTAAATTCTAAAATAGACTAATTAGAACAGGCATAGTTTTTTGGGGGAGGCAGCTAAAAGTTTTATTCTGGCTTACAGTTTGAGCATATAGTTCATTATAGCATCCTTGTAATCTCTGCAGAAGCTTGAAGCACCCAGTGACTCACATTTACAACAACAACAACAACAACAACTGAATGGATGTTGTTGTTGATTTCTTCATTTTATGTAAGTTGGCATCTCCATCCAGTAAGAAGTCCCACCTACAATTAAGATCAATGATCACACATCAGTAAAAGAAATCAGTATGATTGCCCACAGGCACTCCCATCTCCCAGGTGATTCTATATTCTATCAAGTTGGTAGTTAATACCAACCATTACACAAGATATAACTCTTAAGTAAGCATATCCTCTTGAAACATCCTGCAATTATTGGTTGCTACTACCTTTAAGCTGTAATAACTTCCTTTCTCTTCTTTTCTATATCTTTCTTCCTAGCATTTTCCTTTCATCATATGATGAGTATTAAAAATAAAAATGGCAGGGGCTGGAGAGATGGCTCAGTGGTTAAGAGCACTGGTTGCTCCTCTAGAAGTCCTGAGTTCAATTCACAGCACCTATAACTGTAGTCCCATGGGATCTGATGCTCTGTTCTGGTGTGCAGATGGACATGCAGACAAAACACCTATATACATAAAATATATAAACAAAGAAGCACCCATGAAGCCAGGTATGGTGGCACATGCCTTAAAGAAGATAAGAAAAGAAAAAGTGAAAATGGCTTTAAAAGAGAGGGATTATCATTCGTGAGTCCTAGTTTCTACACAGATAAAAGGGAGATGAATTTGGGGCCACCTCACACCCTGGTCATGAGTGAACACTACTACTGTTACAAGAGGTGCTCAGGATATTTCAAATAATGATAATTATAGTACTAGAATTAGTCAAATTCCATATGTAAACATTTGATTATTTTTGGCAAAAAAAGTTGGAAAAAAAATAAAAATCTCCCGAATTGCAAGTTCAACTTTCAATTTTTGATAAAAGTTTCATCAGCTCATTGACACAAACAAAAATATATTGGCTCCCTAAAGATGGAAGCAAGCAGTTTTTCTGTGCTTAAAGTAAAGTAAACCCCATGTCATGTAACTATTTCCTATATAAGGGAGTGTGAATACTTTTTAAAGTACTTACAAGTCAGAGAAATTTTGTCACAAGGGACTTTCTGCTTACTTTATTTTGGTTTATATACAAGTGTGATACATGACAGGGCCATTCCTTGCATTTTTTTGTTAGTATGCTATGGATATATTTTAAACATTTACATTAGTTTTTGACAAGTAAAATAAGAGTTTTATCATTTTGATAACATTCAAAATGATAAGTGATTGTATAATAATAAACCACACATCTTCATATGTAGACAATATTACTTCACTTTAGACAAATTAGAATAGAAGGGGGAAAGTGTCCATATTACCTGGGAGGATAAATATATACTACATGGTGCTGAAGAGAGCACTTGATGCTCTTGCAGAGGACCTGTGTTTGGTTTCTATCCACATGGTGGTTCACAACAATCTGTAATTCCAGTCCCATGGAATATGACACCTTCTTCTGGCCTCTGTGGGCACCAGGCATGTGCCCAGTACACTTATATATATGAAGGCAAAACACTCATACATGTAAAGTAAAAATAAATGAATATTTTAAAAATAGATACTACATTGTAATATAAATTATAGTAATATTTTAATATTTGTATAAAATAATTGTTGGATCTGGAGATGATTCAGTAGCTAAGAGTATTTGCTGTGCAATGCTAAGGACTGGAGTTTGGATCCAAGCACCATTGCAAAAAACTGGGTCTTGTATATGACTGTTCCCTCAGCTCTCATCTGGGCAAAGGTAGGAGAATCACTGCGGGATTTCACTGGGTTCCATTCTTGTCGAGAAAATCTGAGCCTCAGGTTTAGGGTGAGACCTTGCCTCAAAGGACTCTTTGGAGAATGATAGAGGCTGTATGATTCTCCCTTTCTGGCCTCTGTGTGCTCATAGGCATATTCCTACACACACACACACACACACACACACACACACACACACTAGATGGGACACCTCGCACAGCCTTGAGGCAAGGGAGGGCCTTGGACCTGCCTCTACTAAATGTACCTCCCATGGGATGCCTTACCTTACCTTCTTGTAGGAGGAAATGGGGGGTGGGTTGAGAGGGGCAGGAGGAGTCGAGAGGGGGATCTTTGGTATGTAAAATGAATAAAATTTTTTCTTAATTAAAAACATTTCATCACTAGGCATTAATAGTCATATGCAGCTTCGTATCCTGCATGCTACATGACCAAACTCCAAGGCAAAATATGTCCAGTGGTACAAGAATGGAATGACTGTTGTAGAAGGAGCTGATTGCTTCCTCATTAGATTTGAGGCTGCTCTGAAGGAGGGAATTCTTGTTTGGTGCTGTAAATTCTGCTCAGACGTCTATGGGTAGTGGGGGCGGGGGAGGATGCTACTGTTGTTGTTTTGCCAGATGGACATGTTGTGCATAAAAAAGTGTCATCTAAATAGTCATGTTTATGCCCATGGATTACTGCGGCTGACAGCTTTGATCAGAGAAGACTTATTTTCTAGAGGATAATGATTACTGCAGAGATTCATATCTAATCAAAGTGCTAAAAATAAGTAAGTTACTGTTCAGTGCTCAACCCCATATAGGAAATCAATATCACCACCTCCAAGAATCAGAAGACAGGCATAAAGAATGGAACCACCAGAGGAAGGAGATGAGTGCTATGGGACAGTCTTCCCAACACAGGATGGTTGTCACACTCATGAATGCACCACAGCTGTGGTTACCTACACAAGACCTGCACAAGACTGGGCCTGTTAATATTCCATAATGGATGGGCATGGAGTTCCTGAGGCCTCATTCTTCCAAGAAGAGCTATTGGCAGTTAGTGGTTGCTGGGGAAGTGGAAGACATTTTTCTTCAGTGGTGTACCCCTGAGTTGCCTTGGTGATGGTATGTCTTTACAGCAATAGAGCACTGACTAAAACAGAGACAAAAGCATGCTGATCTGTATGAATTCAAGGATAGCCTGGTCTACATAGTGAGTTCCGAGCATCTGGAGCTACATAGTGAGACCCTGTCTCAAAACAAGAATAACAAGAACAACAAGCATGAAGTTGGAGATCAGGGAAAATCTAGAGCCATAGTTGAAAGCCCTCTGAAAGTTTGTCTTCTCTTTGTGCTATCATAACTTGTCCATGTTCACTGAACTCCTTTATAAAGGAAGTAAACAGAAATAAAATAAAACCTAGCACAGGCACAGAAGCAAATAAATGAATAAATAAATCTTTAAAAATAATTGTTATATAAGGGGCAAAAGGATTTAGAAATCCTATAAACTATAATAAGACCAACTTCCCCAATGCACTTTAACTTTCTATGCTTACCAGTTCTTTTCAAGCATAAGTAAGAATATGGTCAGTTCTGCCTCTTTCTGTAATTTTATACATTTTCCATATTTCCGGATAGAATGTTGGTGCTCTTTATCATGAAAAAATGCTGTTGTGTGCAAACTATCTTAATGTCAGACTTGACTTTAATAGAACATGTGAAGATATTCTTTAAAAAGAAGTGCTGACACTAAATGATCAGGCAATTTGGTCTAGAGAAAAGCAATTTAATTAGAGCCATTAGCTTCATTTGAAACTGAATAGCTTTCTTGGGAAAGCTTATCCAAGGGAAAATGAGTGTGTCCTAATTTAAGGCAGGTGTATGAGAATATCAGAATGTGTAATGCAATGCAAAGTACAACACTGTGGCCCATTTGTTATACCTAAAACATGTTTTATGTCTAGACAGACAATAAACATAGCTACAAGAGAAAATAAAGAGAGGTGTACATTCTCCTGGGTATTTTCTTTAGCAGATAAATGATTTCAACTGACTATAATCCACCCCTCTCACGATCACATAACTTTTGAGTAGGTTATTATTAGTGAAGAAATTATATTTGAATATTTTTGTAAAATGTGTACACATTACTACTTAGATCTTTAAAACTATACTTAGCTGTAGACAAAGTAACAGAAAAAATAGGAAAGAAGGTTCAGATTCTAAGATGTCGATGGGAAACTGACATTTAAATGCTCCACTTTGGGGACTGGAGAGATGGCTTAGTGTTTAAGAGCACTTGTTGCTCTTGCTGAGGACTACAATAAACTCTTACAAGCTCAGTTCAATGATTGTGTCAATTTCCCTATATTTCCTTTGTGACTCTTTCATTTCCCTGACATATACAGAACAATGTGTGTGTGTGTGTGTGTGTGTGTGTGTGTGTGTGTGTGTGTGTGTGTGTGTGATATGGGTTGTTTAGGTCCAAGACCATGAGTTGGAAGTAGAGAGCCTCTGAAAACAATGAATACACTTCCTACTCGGGAAATATGTTGGAAAAAAACATGTAAGTGTAGAGTGATAAGATCTGATCATGGATTTGTGTGCTGTTCTGAGTCAGTAAGGCCAGAAAAACCAATTTGCCCTCACAAGACTCATGTAAAAGAATTATTAAGAAAAATGTCCTCATTCCTTTGCATTGCTATAATTGCTGTGGTGTTCAATATATAGAGAGGATGGTGTTCAATATATATAGAGAATGGTACTCAATATATAGAGAAGATGGTGTTCAATAGAGAGAGGATGGTGTTCAATATATAGAGAGGATGGTGTTTAATAGAGAGAGAATGGTGTTCTCTCTCTATCTATATATTTATATATGATGGTACTAAATATATAGAGAGGATGACAGGAGAGAGAGAGAGAGAGAGAGAGAGAGAGAGAGAGAGAGAGAGAGAGAGAGAGAGAGAGAGAAGAAGAAGAAGAAGAAGAAGAAGAAGAAGAAGAAGAAGAAGAAGAAGAAGAAGAAAAGAGAAGAGAAGAGAAGAGAAGAGAAGAGAAGAGAAGAGAAGAGAAGAGAAGAGAAGAGAAGAGAAGAGAAGAGAAGAGAAGAGAAGAGGAGAGAATGCCCTTTCTTTGGGTCTACTACTTTTTTAGATTAGAATGAGAATGACAAAAATTTTACTGAATAAATCTCATCCATTCTTGGTTAAATGTTACCACGTATTTTTTCTTTTTCTTCTTTTGTGTGGTATCACTGCAATATCTGTCTGGAGAAATGGCTTATTAGATCAAAATACTTGTAGTATAAACTTGGCAACCTATTTAGTTCCCCGGGACCCACATAGTTTAAGAGGTTAACTAGCTTCTGGAAGTTGTGTTCTGATCTGACATGTGCACCCACTCATATTTACACACACACACACCCATTCATGCACACACAAACATTTAAAATTTAAAAAGCACCATTTTTCAAAAAGACTACTTATGTTCTACTATTCTCTAAAGTATTAGAACAATATATAAACATCACACATCACAGAAGTTTGCTTATAATGAAAAGAGTTTTATCACTTTTTCTGTCATGGTAAAATGATGAGTACTGGAGACTTAATTGAACTATTTGGAGTCTGTAGAAGGCAATAGATCCTTGTGCACACAGATAAGCACTGGAGAACCCAAGAAAGTTAAACATGCAGGCACAATTTTTCAAAGGAAGGAGATGCTTACCATCTTCCACTTGGAACACTGGGAAGATAGGTATTTTATGACCTGGTAATCCTTTGCTATCTGTAGGGACAATCTTCACCTCAATCCTCCTGAATATTATGTTTATCTCAGAATTTTCCCCCTGAATTTTGAGCATTGCTACTTGGTCTATAAACCCATTCTTATGAGAGATGCTGCTTGTACTTTGCAATAGCCTAAGTAACTTCTATGTTATCTTAGGGCCAGGACAGTCCTGATTCCCACAGGTATTGTATTTACCTCAGTCATTCTCTTATCTTGAGCATTGTTTCTAAGTCAACAGAACCCATTTTTAAGGAAGAAGCCATACATACTTTATAAAGAATTTCAATGTAAACACATCTTAAGCTTTGTTGTACACATGGAACTGAGTTAATTGTCACCAGGAAACATTTTCCAAAATTGTGCTGTGCTTAAATATGGCTAAATTAAACTACCCAGTGTCAGACTCTAGAAGTTTGGCCCAGCATCAGCTAACTAAATTGGGTTGAACTGAGTTTCATTCTTGTCTACCTGTGGATCATTTTCCTGCTGTCCTTGATGCTTTTAGGAGGGACCCCCATAAGAGTCACAGTTGAAGATAAATAAATATTCTCTTCTGAACAGATATGATTTAAATGGAATCTTTATTTTATAAGTAAAGTAAAAGGCAGAACCATTGTTTACTTTTATAATTTTTATGCTTAGATTTTGCAACTGATATTATATAGCACATATGTTGATTATTGGCAGTTAATTCTGACAGTGTCATATGCATGTGCTTACATATGTGTGTCATCTATTGTGAGTGAGATGAAATGTGTTTTCAAATGATTATTCTAAAAGAGTGATAATCTGTTGGAGAAATGGAATCAGGGTCCTCTGCAACAGCAGTAGTGCTCTTAGCCATCGAGGAATCTCTCTAGGCTTCTAAGTTAATAGTTAAGAGATGTTTCATTGCAAAGGAAAGTAGCTACCATTGAAAATTCATCTTCATACATTTTGGTGACTAGTCAAAATAAAATAACAACTCAAAGATGATTTCTCTCAAAACTCTCCCTGAAATTCACTCTCATATTCGGCTTTATCTGCACAACCTACTTAACACAGTTCACTTCCATTAGCTCCTTTGCCCCACTAGAAACGACTGACCCTTTTTGATTTCCTAGGAAAAGTACTACAATGCAAACAGCTAGACCGAAAAGATAATTTTTAAACATAGTTTGGAGTAATTTAGAGATTACAATTGAAAATATTTTCCCTAAACTATGAATCAAATGATAGAAAGTTGAAAGAGAAACATGAATTTGCTAATGTGTATTTGCATTAATGTTTAAATTTTAAACGAGTTTACTTATTTTTTAACTGTTCTAATTAAGAAAAGTAATCAAAATTAGCAAAAGGTGAGGGAGATCCACCCAGATGCAGCAGTCTAAAATAAAATGGTGCCATGTTTTTATATAATTCATTAAAAAAATCAAATGGTAATAGTTTCACTGAATTTTTAATAAGTAGGACTTATTTGTATCTCATATAACTCAGTTTTTTAATCACTAAATATTCCTTTGAGCTAACTTCTGGCCTTGAATTTAAAAACAAGAAAAAATTACTCATATTCAGATTTTTGATGAAGTTTAATGTTTGGAGTAGAGATAGGTAAATTGATGGTGTATAGGTAAATAGATAGTATTCTATCATATATAGACAGATATGTATCATATATCATAGAATCACCCCCCCTTGAAGGGTAGGAATGTGTGTTTACAACTGTGAGCAAGTGCCCAAAGTTAAAGCCCATTTCTCTTTGTGATCTTAAATTCCTCCTCTCAAAACTCCTCCACGATCTTCTCCACATCCTTACCCACCTAGCTGTATGTTGTTTATCTCCCTCTTAAAAAAAAACACAAACCCATGAAAATGAGAGTCAAAACTAACCAAAAATAATAATTTCTTTAGCTTAAGATATTATATTCTTGCAAGTATAGTTATTAAGCCTGTTATTAAGACAACCAACCAAGAGAATAAATATCAGTAAATGTAGATGTAACCAATCGTATTATTAATATAAGAAACACAGAGCCAAGGTAAAAGAGAAAAGCCGAGAGGTCAGAGCTCAGAGATAAAATCTTACCTCCTCCAGTGCTCCTAGCTTCCCCGAGAGAGGGAGGTACTTCCTGTGTCCCTGTTTAAATAATCTTTCTGTTCTGCCTTCTCATTGGTTGTAAACCCAACCACATGACTGCCTCATCACTGCCTGTAAGTACCGCCCTCCAGGTCTTAAAGGCGTATGTCTCCAATACTGGCTGTATGCCTGAACACACAGAAATCTACCTAGCTCTTCTAACCACCACGCTCTTACTATGGCTCTAATAGCTCTGACCTCAGGGCAACTTTATTTATTAACATAAAATTAAAATAACATTTCAGTACAAATAAAATATCACCACATTTCCCCTTTTCTATTTTAATAAAAAGAAAAAAGGCAAAAGGTTATAACTAACAAAAGAAAAACTATATACAAAAGTACAATAACTATATACAATATATACAAGTAACAAATACCTAAACGATGTCTAGTCCATTTGTATTTGACATATCAGAGAAAATAATTCCCTTATCTATCCTATTTTAGTAAGTTCAAAATGTATCTAATTCACTTTCTATCCTAATTAATCTTCAACTATAACTAACTAATCTTCAACTCCCTCAGAGACCCAAGAAGGAAATAATATTAGCTAACAAAAATAAAAACAGGAAGTGCACAAAAGCAACTTCCAAAAATTTTGTGAGTTGACAGAAACAGCCAGCTGCCTGGAGAGTCACCTGAGGTTTCTCCACAGTGTTGGGGCATCGTCTTCAGCCTATAGGCTTATGGTATCTGACAGACTCATTTGTGAAGTAGGTTGTACACAAGGTCAACAGTTCAACCTCCATTTGGGTGAGAGCAGTCCATGTACCAGAAACACCTGAATTCCACTAGTGTCATGTCATGATTCAGGATTTTAAATTCTGGAAATTGTTGATGGTTTTTTAATTCAGCTGTCCATTCTTCTTGGCTGTGTATATATGGCTTCATCTAAGCATGCCCTTCTCCACATCCCTCTATTAAATGCCAGTCTACTATTGAGAGGCGTGAGCTTTCAGTTGCTGTTCCATTGCACAACAGAAGCCATCGGCCCACTGCCTGTTCAGCTGCCTTCAAAGAAAAGGGCACTGTACCTTTTCCAGATTGTGAAGGCCACTTCAGGGATGGTGCCATATTGTCCTGGCCTCAGAAGATGCCTTCTGATAAAGCCATAACCATACTTGTTTTGGCAGGAATCGGTAGTCCTTTGTTTCGTGTTCTGTCTGTCCATTTTGTCCTGTTGATTTGAGGATACTTTGTTGTCCAGTGGCTAACTTTTGCCACAATGAAAATTAACTCCATATGCAGTTTCTTCAATGCCCATATTTTCTCTGAAGTAGATTGGTACTGCCAGGAGCCGACATGTCTCAAAAAAGAAAAATTTCTAAGTTATTAAAACATTTTAAATGCCATATTCGGTAGATTTCTGAAGGGTTTGAAGATGACCTGTCTAAAATACATCTGCTCAATTTTTAAAACATATCTAATATGACTACAATTTCTATTGTAATGTCTAACTACTAACTTTCATTTCTTTATATCCTAATAGTTGGTAATAATGTAAAGTATTTAAAACTAGTAATTGTCTTTTTCTTTTCTTTTCTTTCTTTCTTTTTTTTCTTTCTTTCTTTTTTTTTTTAAAAAAAAACAAGAACCTTAAATCTAATCTCCTTTGCTTAGCCTTTTTCCTAACCCTTGACAACTTGTAACCAACCCCCCTAAATAATGAAAATTATCCCAGACCCAAAACCCATTAAAAGAACCAAAAAAAAAAAAAAAACCACCCGCCCCACACCACCTCTTTGGGAATGTGGGCGTCATATTCTTAAAATTGCTTCCTGCTGGGTATGGGTGAAGTTATCTTTATCCTGAAAGAAAAATTTAGGTTAATTGTCAAATTCTAGGAAAGGTAACTATATCCTTCATTATTATCCAGTCTGTGTATAAAGCCAAAGTTCAGGGTTTATCTCAAGTCCTTATTCAAGTAGTCTTTGAGACTGGATCATCTCAGCTAGTCATCTCAAAATTGTTCTGAGCACCTTGTAGCTCAGTCGGTAGAGCATGAGACTCTTAATCTCAGGGTCGTGGGTTCGAGCCCCACGTTGGGCGCCAGATGTAGATGTAACCAATCGTATTATTAATATAAGAAACACAGAGCCAAGGTAAAAGAGAAAAGCCGAGAGGTCAGAGCTCAGAGATAAAATCTTACCTCCTCCAGTGCTCCTAGCTTCCCCGAGAGAGGGAGGTACTTCCTGTGTCCCTGTTTAAATAATCTTTCTGTTCTGCCTTCTCATTGGTTGTAAACCCAACCACATGACTGCCTCATCACTGCCTGTAAGTACCGCCCTCCAGGTCTTAAAGGCGTATGTCTCCAATACTGGCTGTATGCCTGAACACACAGAAATCTACCTAGCTCTTCTAACCACCACGCTCTTACTATGGCTCTAATAGCTCTGACCTCAGGGCAACTTTATTTATTAACATAAAATTAAAATAACATTTCAGTACAAATAAAATATCACCACAAGTAAATAAAACCTATTTTATTATAATCCACCAGAAAAATGGATGCACACCAAATTTCTCTTAGTATGAAATGATCTTAAAATTTCCTGTATTTTTGAAAATTTACCATCTTATCTCTACAACACAGTGATGGGGTTAAGATTAAATGTCCTGTAAAATATTTGAGGCACACTGTAAACAGCTGAAATCACCAGCATTATGTAAGCTAAATGGAAACTATGCATTTGTTAGAAACTTTATACCTTTAATAAAATGAAAGAACAATAAAAAAAGAGGTCAGTCCTCTAATGGGAGCAATTCATTGTATTATAGTTACAGGCTTATTTCCTTCTTTAATTTAACCTTCTCTTGGATCCTGAAAATATTAAATAGAACTTCCCCATTGATTGATGAACTAGAAATTATCTCTGGTTAGAAGTCTGGAAACTGCTGGTTGATTCAATCATAGAGTTGAGTACTGATAAAGAGTATTTGCTTTTAAGTTTCTTCCTGTTGCTGTGATATATATATATATATATATATATATATTCTCATGAAAGCTATTTAAAAGTTGTTTCATTTATATATTTAAAATTATAGAAATAAAATTTCTATAACTACATTCTGGGAGTAAGTAGGGAAATGAATATATATGCTTCATTATACAACACCTGACACTCAAGTATGCTCTATGTTAGTGTACCACCTGATTATCCCAATTCCTATCATAGAGTTGTCCTTTGCCTTTCACCTTTATGAATGAAATATTCAAAAATAGATAGATTAATGGCTTGAAACTTCCTGTCCTTGACATTACTTAGGGGTAGAATTATGCAATTATTCCCTCCTGAAATTCTTCCAGTGTAGTTGACTTTGCCAATCTACATTTATTTACATGAAAGTATATATGCAAGTTCGTCAGTGACAATGGTTGATTTAATGCTTTTAAAGGACAAATATTTTCTAACCTGATTTTTTGTTTTATGGGTTATCACATATAAAAGCTAAGTCCCTTAGTTTCAAGAATAACAAAAATATATTACATATGTATTTGATAAAATGCCAAATGGTACTTGTTTTATTTAATTATATTTGTGTCAGGGGAAGAAAGATTATGCTGTGATATTATTGTGTGTATGAATCAGTGTCTTGTCTTTCGTACCACTGGAAGAAAAAAAAAAGAGAATAAGATGAATATACTTAGAGACAAGTTGATCAATCCACCTGTAGTTACAAAGGCTCCAGTATTGGTGAAATTATTAAGGCCACTCCACGTAGTTAAAAGGGAGGTTTATTTTGTGGGGTAACTTACAAGTGAAGGGATAGTTTACAGGGTCTGGGAAAGGTGTGGCGCAGTCCGGCGGTGTTCTCTGGAGAACTCTGCTCGGTCTACCTCCAGTGTCCAGGGTCCAGGAACCAAGAGAGCCCATGCATCCAGATCTCGGGTCTTCACTGCCCTCTCTCAGTCCTGCCTTGTAGGCGTGACCATTACTGAAGCCTCAATGGGGGTTGGAACTTCCAGGTCAAAGCTGGAATGGTTACCCACTACACTCCAGTGATAATTCATTTAGTATATTCCACCTTGTGAACTAATGGCAATGTTTTTAACTAATATTTTCCTCAGTCCAGATATTTGTCTTATTATCAGCAATCTTGAATAAATCCTATGTAATTTTTACCAAAATTAATATTTAAGTAATGAAATGCTGTCTTTATTTGTGCTAATCTAAGGAACAATAAAGAATTATAAATTATACTTATTTAAAAAAATTGCATATGTGATTTTCCCTGGGGAAGATTATTTCTCCAGCTCTTAACATGTCTTAGTTGTCTGTAGCTCTTTGTCTAGTGTTGAGGACTCTTGCGCTTTCCCACTTCCACATTAGTGTCAACTGATCTTTGAAACATATAAGTAACTTATATGAAAACATAAGTAATATATATGAATAACATATAAGTAACAAAACTCGTGCACATTTAGGTTCTTTCTATTTCCTAGCTATTGTGTATAGAGAAGCAATAAACATGGCTGAGCAAATATCTGTAGCATAGGATGTCCATTCCTTTGGGAATTTGCCAAGAAGTGGTATAGCTGGATTATATGGTGGATTTATTTTTAGCTTTTTGAGGATTCTTTACACTGATTTCCAGAGTAACTGCACTAGTTTGCAATCCCTCCAACAGGGAATAAGGGTTCCCTTCTCCCTATATCCCCTCCAGCATTTGGTGTCAGTTTTTTTCTTTTTTTGATATTTGCTCTTCTTAATGAGGTGAGATGAAATCTCAAGTTGTTTTGATTTGCATTTCCTTAGTTCCATCATTTGATCATGAAAGATGATGCTAAAATGACAGAGAGAACATACATAGTTCAAAATAGTTTGTATCTTGATGGAGAGTCAATGTGTGTGGTGGAAAGTCATTTGTTTAAATGGTAAATCATCCCTAGTTTGTTGTCACAGTTTATAGAGGGTCTCACATATGTGATATTTTAGTAATAATGAGAATACTTATAACTCACAACCCACGTTTTAGTTCCATACCATGTGAAAGAAAGCAGATTTTTGATTTGGGGTCTGGCAGTGTAGTAGCACATTGCTTTGGAATAACTTGCTGTCCTGGGACAAAGAATATACCTAAAGAATGAGGAATAAAGGTTTAGAAGAACACAGATGATGGCTTGAAGGACTTCCCACTGGTCACATTAAAAAATACCCAATGATGATAGTAGATAATGCCACACTAAATAATTAAAGAATTCTTGAATAAATTAGTGCAAAGAACATAAAATTCTCCTTACTGCAAATGGAGGACTGGCACTTGTTTAAATATATAGGAAATAAGATTTTTTCAGACATTAATTATCTCCAAAATTGTATTGCATAAGCTAAAAAATTCTGTCATTTGTGTTTACTTCAGCTACTAATGGCGTAGCCCTCTGTGGTCTATCTGAGTCTGGCCTGGATAATATTGGCTGAAAGTATGTTGAAATACTTGGCTAGACAGCTGCTTCCCATACTGAACAACAATATATGAGAATGAATGAAATTTTGATCCTTATTTGATTGTATAGTATTGTCAAACTTACACATATACTGTCATTGGTCATGTACCACTCAAAAAACAATCCACACCAGTGTTCTTATTATATACACATAAGAACTTTAATCTAGACAATTCTACACTTATCTCACTTAAAATAGAAAATTTGATAAAATGTTATTACTTCTTTGCTGACAATTTTATCTCTGAAGAATGAACAAAAGCTGAGTGAATTGTTCTTGTGAGCAATTCTCACACGGAAAAGAAAGGTCTGCTGGGTGAATACAAGTGATGGAAGCATCTAGAGATATGAGTCATATCATTAGACTGTCTGGAGCAGCCATGAGAGGTAACATTCATCACTGTCAGGCTTGCATGCTCAACTTACAAAGGAATACGGCAGGATTATCAGAGTAATTTTCAACTTTTACCATTGTAGAAAATTTATAAAACTAAAAACAAGATTTATGGTGTTTTGTCTTAAAATTTGCCATCCTTTGCTGTGGAATAATCCTTTGTACACTGTGAAGATTTGTCACTTGGATTGTTATAATAAAAAACCGGACTGGCCAATAGCTGAACAGAATAAGGTTAGGCAAGACAGCCAAACTAAGGAAACTGGGAAGAAGATGGTAGAGTCTCAGGAGATATCAGCAGATGCAGAGAAATCAAGATATGTAGAAAATGAGGTAAAAATCACATGGCAAAGCATAGATAAGAAATATGGGTTAATTAAAAATTTAAGAGTCGGCTAGTAACAAGCCTGAGCTATTGGCCTAATACTTGTAATTAATGTAAACCTCAGTATATATTTGAGAGCAGCTCTGTCTACAAACAGCATTCCAACATGGGGACAGAATTTCCACATAAGACCTGAAAAAGCTTAAAAAGGATTCTAAACACACAAAATGGAGTCAAGCATGGTTTCTTTGTAACCAATTTTTCTTGGGTAGACTCTGCTAGCAACAAGCAGAGACACAAGCTCCTTTAAGAGACAGCTTCCTGGCTCAAGGCTAGTAGCAAAAATGAGTGTGGCTCTTTTAAGAGGCCCTGCTATTGAACACTTAAGTGGGGATTATGAACAGCAGGTGGTGCACTACTCAGTGGCAGTGTGGACCCAAAAATTCACCCCAGTTAGGGCAGGAAATGTGTCTCTCATGGTGGTACCTCCAGCATGACTCTCAGGGAACCAAGCAGGGTGGAGCTAGCCACCAAAGCAGAGGCTTTAGTCCTAGCCACTTAACAGTTTGAAGGATCATGTGGTCAGGAAAAGATTACAGATAATCAATAAAGAGAGATTCAGATGGGAAAAAACTCTAGATGGGTTACAGTGTGTTTAAAAATATATACAGGCTTGGGAGAGAAAAGAGATGGTATAGATATTCATGAAAAAGAAATGTATAGTTTTAAAATAATCAAGTCCTTAAAAAGGGAAGAATAAGCCACATAAAGATGTAAAATACACAGAGAGTCTGGATCCTATATGTTCTTGCATTGTCTTTAAGTTTTTTGGCTGCTAAGAGACACTGGATTATAAAAGGTACTAGATTAAACCAACCCATATATTTAAAAAAATCTTGATCTCAAAATTTAAGTCAAAAGATATGTTACTTTGGGGAAGAGTTTATGTTTTTATTTCCACAGAAAATGAGAGGCTGTGGATTTGTTCAAGGTTAAAGATGATCAGATTTGATTGATGCAGACCCTATGAAATCCTGACTACAGACATAAAGAAATAAACCTAGAATAACTACATTACACATGGTGTATATTTTACCTGCTAAAACACACAAAAAATCTTTGGCTAACTTGTGTACAGTCTATTCTTGTATTAATACTGATACATATGTTACCTTTGAAAGTTGATGTATTTTCAGAGTAAGGGGACCAAACACCAATGAAAATGGATGGCCCAGATGATCCAACATCTCAGAATGCCTCTGTTGCAGTTGGTGAGTCCTGCATCCAGAACAGCTTCAAGGCTCACAGACTATTCCAGCCAAGACTTAATCATTATTCTGATTTTCTCAGGTTTCTCCCAAAGATGCCAGTGCCCCCAAGCAACAGGAAGCAATCTAGAAAAAAACAATGCCTGAATTCCAGAAAGATTAGTTATGGATGTTTGTTATCATTTAAGAGGGGTTGGTTACAAGTTGTTATTGGCTAGAGTCAGGAAAAAAAAGGCCAAACAAAAGAGTTAAATTCAAAGATCTCTTTCTGAAGGAAAAAAGGGGATATGATATAGAAATGATGAGGTAAAAGGATAGATTATTAGATCTACTTTAATAAAAAACAACCATTAATCTCAAAATAATTTACATTGGTGTGAATTTTAGTTTATTGATACAAATTTAAAGTTAATTTTGTTATACTGTGTGTGTCTCTCCTCTTGTTTAGGGTATTATGTTTGTGCAGTTCATTTAAAAATGTAATGTATAATTCAAAAATACAGATTAATAGTCATCTATAATAATCAAACTTACAGTCATGTTAGGTATGTTTTCAGGGTCATACACAGACATATTTTAGATAGATAGATAATCTTGAAACACTTCAAAGACCTACATATATAACATTTAAAATGTTTTAATAACATAAGGCTTTTCTTGATAGTGAGACACGTCTGCCCCTGGCAGCACCAATTTACTTCAGAGAAGATGATGGGCATCAAAGAAACTCCATATGAAGTTTGCTTTCTTTGTGGGAAAAGAAACTGCTTTTGCCTCAATTGCTGATGGTATGCTGTCCAAATTGGAACGGTAGGATGCAAAATAAAGTGACTGCTAAACTTCGCCAAGGCAAGGTAGGATAGTCCCTTAAAATTCTTTGCTTCTCAGAAATTTCTGTCAGATACACTAGGCCTCTTGGCCAAAGAGAGATGCCCAATGTTACCAGAAGAACCTAGGGTGACTGTCCAGGCAGCCAAATGTCCCTGTCATTAGATAATATTTCACCCTTCCTGGGTCTTTGATGAAGTTAATACTAAATAGTTAAATTTATAGTTTTCCTTAGTTATTATAAAAAGTAAATTAGGTATAAAATTTTAGACTCATAAAGATAAGATAAATAACAGAATATTTAATTTTGTCAAATCAAATGGACTGGGTTTTGTAACTGTAATGCTTACTTAATAACTGTTTTTGTTGTATATAATCTTAATATGTTAAAGTTAAAAATCTTCCTTTTTAATTAGACAAAAAGTGGGAAATGCTGTGGTATGGTGATATTTTATTTGTATTAAAATGTTATTTGTATGTTAATAAATAAAGTTGCCTGGGGGTCAGAGCTATTAGCAAGCCATAGGAAAGCTGTGTGGTGGTGGTGTATGCTTATAATCTCAGCACTTGGTAGGCAGAGCTAGGTAAGTCTCTGTGTGTTCAAGGATAGAGCCAGCATTGGATACACACGCCTTTAATCTCAATACCAACCATAGAAGACCTGCAGGTCTATACACACAGGCAGTGATGAGGCGGTCATGTGGTTGGGTTTACAATCAATAAGAAGGCAGAACAGAAAGTTTATATAAAGACTTTAACACAGGAAGTAGCTCTCTTTTGGAGAGGTAGGACCACCGCAGGAGGAAAGGTAAGGTTTTAGCTCTTAGCTCTGACCTCTTGGCTTTCTTCTTTGCATTGGTTCTGTGTTTCTTATTTAGTAAGATGGTTGGTTACATCTACATTTGGTGCCCAACGTGACAAGAATCCATTAAAAACCTCTTGGCTTGGCTTGGTGGCAGGTCCAGTTTCCAGCCTGGGCAGCCGGCTCCCTAGTTCGGGCCCAGGTCTGACTGACCCACAGCTGGAGCTACTTACTTAAAGCTGCTGCTACAAACAACTCAGGCCTGCCCTGCTGAATAGGGCCTCTGCCTGTAAAGCCAAGGCTTGACTCGGCTCAAGTGGGAAAAACATGGCTGGATTTAAGCAAGTCAGAATTTGTGGCTATGCTTTCTTGCTCTCTCTCTCTCTCTCTCTCTCTCTCTCTCTCTCTCTCTCTCTCTCTCCCCCTCTCTCTTTCTGGATTCACACCTCGGACACCAGGTGGCTGTTTTGAAATTCCCTTGGATTTCTACTGTTCTATGCAGACTTGGTAAGTCAATCAAGATATCTATTTAAAAGAGAATTTTTTTTCTACATTAAAAAATGGGCTTTATGTGTATATTGGAAGAAAAGTGGGCTTTGTTTGAAATTTTAGGCACTCTGACAATGGAACAACTATATGAGAAGATTAATATTGATTGAATTATTCAGTTTATTACTTTTCTTATCCTCATTTTACTATTTAAAAAGATAGTCAATTTAAGTGCCAGGATAGCAGTCTTAGAAAAACCTGTTAAACCTGTAAAAATGAATTATAGAGAAATTCAAATTCAGACAGAAGAAATTAACAGTGAAGTTGTTTCAAAACTGGATTATAAGGTTACAGAAAGAAAGCCTGTTTTCACACAATCACCCTTAATTTATCTGGTAGCCGTACAGCAGCTACCTGGTGAAGAGAATAGACAAAATACTTGGATTCCAATTGAAATGTTAGACTTATGAATATTTAAGGAGTCAATAGCATCTTATGGCATGCATTCCCCATATGTAAAGCAAATGTTAAACACCTGGCCAACTTGTAATAGAATTCTACCACAGGACTGGCGGGAGCTGGCACAGGTTATTCTTGAACCTGGACAAAATCTCCAGTGGAAAATGTGGTTCAAGGAGGAGACTAAAAATATAGAAAAACAATGGAGAGACAATTAACCTAAAATTTTTCTTTTCAGGATAAAGATATCTTTGCCCATACCCAGCAGGAAGCAATTTCAAGGATACGATGCCCACATTCCCAAAGAGGTTGTGTGGGGCGGGTGGTTTTTTTGTCTTTTACTGTGTTTTGGGTCTGGGATAATTTTCATTGATTATGGGGGTTGGTTACAAGTTGTTGTCAAGGGTTAGGAAAAGGGCAAAGCAAAGGAGATTAGATTTAAGGTTCTTGTTTAAAAAAAGAAAGAAAAGAAAAGAAAAATGTAATTACATTGGATTGGATTGTTTTATGTTGTATACAAATTATAAATATTGAAATTGATATTGTTAGAAAATGCTATATGTATATTTCTAATTGTACTTATACCATTCATTTAATAATGTAATGCAATTTTCTGATCCTTGAATGTTGTTATTATCAACTATTAGGATATAAAGAAATGAAAGTTAGTAGTTAGACATTATAATAGAACTTGTAGTCATATTAGGTATGTTTTCAAGATTGAGCAGATATATTTTAGATAGATAGGTCATCTTCAAACCCTTCAGAGATCTACAGAATATGGCATTTAAAATGTTTTAATAACTTAGAAAATTTTTCTTTTTTGTTATGACTATGAGACATGTCGGCTCCTGGCAGTACCAATCTACTTCGAGAAAATATGGGCATTGAAAAAACTGCAATTCGAGTTAACTTTCATTGTGGCAAAAGTTAGCCACTGGACAACAAAGTATCCTCAAATCAACTGCTGACAAACAGGACAGACAGGACATGAAACAAAGGACTATTGATTCTTGCCAAAACAAGTGTGGTTATGGCTTTATCAAAAGGCATCTTCTGAGGCCAGGACAATATGGCCCCATTCCTGAAGTGGCCTTCGCAATCCGGAAAAGGTACAGTGCCCGTTTCTTCGAAGGCAGCTGAACAGGCAGTGGGCCAATGGCTTCTGATGTGCAATGGAACAGCAGCTGAAACAGTTATTCTTGAGGAGTAACTAAGCTCATGCCTCTCAATAGTAGAATGGCATTTAATAGAGGGATGTGGAGAAGAACGGGATGCTGAGATGAAGCCACATGCACACATAGCCAAGAAAAATGGACAGCTGAATTCAAAAACCATCAACAATTTCCAGAATTTAAAATCCTGAATCATGACATGACACTAGTGGAATTCAGGTGTTTCTGGTATATAGACTGCTCTCACCCAATGTGAGGTTGAACTGTTGACCTTGTGTACATCCTACTTCACAAATGAGTCTGTCAGATATGCTAAGCCTATAGGCTGAAGATGATGCCCCAACACTGTGGAGAAACTTCAGATGACTGTCCAAGCAGCTGGCTGTTTCTGTTAACTCACAATTTTTTGGAAGTTGCTTGCATGTACTTCCTGTTTTTATTTTTGTTAGCTAATATTATTTCCTTCTTGGGTCTCTGAGGGAGTTGAAGATTAGTTAGTTATAGTTGAAGATTAGTTAGGATAGAAAGTGAATTAGATACAATAGGATAGATAATGGAATTATTTTCTCTGAATTTGTCAAATACAAATGAACTAGACATTGTTTAAGTATTTATTACTTGTATATATTGTATATCGTTATTGTACTTTTGTATATAGTTTTTCTTACATTATAAACTTTTTCCTTTTTATTAAAGTAGAAAAGGGGAAATATGGTGATATTTTATTTGTATTAAAATGTTATTTGTATGTTAAATAAAGTTGCCCGGGGGTCAAACTTAAATAAAGTTTTCTATTAACAAGCCATAGGAAAGCCGGGTGGTGGTGGCGTATGCTTGTAATCCCAGCACTTGGCAGGCAGAGCTCAGTAAGTCTCTGTGTGTTCAAGGATAGAGCCTTTAATCTCAATACCAACCATAGAAGACCTGGAGGTCTATACAGACAGGCAGTGATGAGGCAGTCATGTGGTTAGGTTTACAACCAATGAGAAGGCAGAACAGAAAGTCTATATGAAGATTTTAACACAGGAAATAGCTCTCTTTTGGAGAGGTAGGACCACCGCAGGAGGAAGGGTAAGGTTTTAGCTCTTAGCTCTGAGCTCTTGGCTTTCTTCTTTGCATTGGTTCCGTGTTTCTTATTTAATAAGACGGTTGGTTACATCTACACTGTGGAATAATCCTTTTGTACACCGTGAAGATTTGTCACTTGTATTGGTTTAATAAAGAAGCTGACTGGTTATAAGCTGAACAGAATAAGGTTAGGTATGAGAGCCAAACTGAAAATTCTGTGAGAAAAAAAAGGTGGAACAGAAGAGTTACCAGCAGGACAGACAGTAAGCAAGGCATGCTGGAGAGGTAAATGCCATGAGCCTTGGGGCAGCACATAGATTAATAGAAATGGGTTAATTTAAGTTGTCAGAGCTAGTTAATAATAAGTCTTAACTATTAGCCAAGCATTTATAATTATTGTTAAGATTCTGAGTGTTTATTTGGGAGATGTTTGTGGGACAGAAACTTCCACCTACAATGCTTCCTGTCATCTACAAGACAACACCTGAAGTTCTTATATACTTGTCTAAGTTCTCAACCAAAGGTTTCAGTTATCCTAATCTCTCATTTATCCCCAGGTAAAGCATGTAAGGGCCCATATTGATAACGAACACATATATAAACACAGGCTTTTTGTGTTTGTAATTTTTGAAACATGTCTTGCACTGGGGTTCTAGAAATTTCTTCTACCTAGAAGATATTCCCACTTACCTGACTGACAAATTTTTTTTCTTTAAAAAACATAGACAATTCCTATCTGCAGTATTCATTGACTTCTTCTAAAATTCAAATGTATTGTCTTTGCTCTCATTAGGGTGTGTTGTGGTGGTAACTGATTCCCAGGGTCTTTCCTTATGCTGGGTAAAAGCTTTATGACTCTGCTGTATACCTAGCTTTCTTTCACATCATGTGCTTCTCAACACCAAGGACTTTTACCATGTCTCCCTTTCACTTCCAAAGAACATATTGTGTGTAGCAAAGATGGATGTTTGTTATTTATGGTAATTAAAATTAAAGCTTATATCATGCCCATACAATTACTAAAATGTAATGGACAGCATCTGACAATTTGCCATTAGTCAGTTGTTATTATTTGAATATGCACATTAAGTAATGAGTGATGTCATGCAGAAGAGAGCAAAAAGTGAGCTTTAATATGTATCCTGAAACATTTTTATCAAATGTTTTGGTAAACCTAGATTTTTAATTTTGTTATCATGTTTTAAGGCAATGAATGAAAATTTACATATATAACAATGTTACAGAATGTGATATGATCCACATGTATATAATAAAAATATTAAATCAAAATATCTAAGATATCTATTACTTCACACTTTGATTTTTTTTGTAATGAGAAAAATTTAAAATCTACTCAATAATTTTTAAAATATTCAATTAAAGATAAAATTCATAACATAAAAGATAGATGTAGCCAGTGGAGGTGGGAGGAAATTATTGGCTATGTAATGGTGTGTATTTTGACAGAAATCCAAGATATAAAGGAGCTAAAGTGTGGTATGTGTTAGCAACTGGCTTACAGTGAAAGTGGAAATGTGTGTTGTCTATTTGATTGATCAGACAATCTTTTTTTTTTCAGAAGAAAGCCTATGATTAATTCAGCAAATATTGAAATTCGATATTGTTGATCAAGGAGGATTGAAAAATTACAGCCTATGTATAGACTTTTCCCCTTTCAACAACAGTAGGGATTCAGACACTTTAGATTCAGAATAAAGAACTGATTTTTCCCACAGGACAATGTTTTAAAAGAGCAGCCCAGGAAGACTGAGAAGTAAACTAGTACAAATTAGACAAGGAAAAAACATAGATGATTGTTTATGACATTATACATTTTCCACAGAAATTTGCCTTCAGTGACTTCCATTTTTTGAAAAAAGAAAACATTAAACTACCCCTATTATGGCATGTTTTAGAAATAGAATGTAAGAATGAGTTCCACAAAGTCCAAAGATCAATTAATTGAAGCAAAATAAATCCATATGGAAAGAGAAGGGAGTAAGCAAAACCCCATGATAAAATAAAAAGTAAAATCAATTAATTTGATTTATCTAGGGGGAAATTTAAATATATCATTAAAAACAATTGAGCACAAATGTTTCTTGAAACCCAACTTTTGTCATTATCATTGGCAAGGTCACATTGCTTCACAAGTCTTTGGAATGTGTTTATGCTGTGCCATATGCTGACAGTCAGTGAAAAAGAAGATAAGAAACATATCCTGTGAAGTATGAGGAGCCTGACCAGAAGGCTGTAACATTTCCACCCAGATGTGAATCAAGATAGCCCCTCTCCAGGTTCCTTGTACTAATGGCACAGTGAATAGTAGAAGAGAACAAAATGGCAATAATGGTTATGTTTCACCCACTGAAATTATTTCTTCTCAGGTTTTTCACTTATCCCATAGTACACTAAAATGGGAATATTTTCATCTCTTCAGATAGATCCCAAGCTTTCACTTTGTGACAAAAAGCTTGCCACACACACATGCCTACTTTATGGAATGTTACAATGCATAAGAGTTAAGGTATTAAAATTCATATATATTGATAAATATTGAAGAAATACATACAATCACAGAGTAATGAAATCTATACATATCCACACCTATATACATATTTTTGTCTTAGTCTACTTTTATCCAATATTCCTACAGTTAAAAACTCATAGAAGTCAGATATAGAACAAAATTTATCAAAATATTAAAGGGTTAGATAATTTTGCCTTTACCTGAAGTGACAGCATCTTCTTGCTGTTAATATCTTCTAAGTATGAAGATAATCTGATGTGTTCTGCAGGACAGGTTGACTTTTTAACCTGCTCCCAGGTGGAGACGTGAGAGTGTTCTAGACCTGATGTATCAGTGTGAATATTTTAACAGGGTATTAGATTTTGATACTCTTTTGTTAATATTCTTGCTAGTCAGTCTTGTTGACAATGATCTCTGGTAAATTCTATCAAAATTCTTTGTAAGAGCCAGAGGAGTCAAGGACAGTACAAGAACACGGCTCAGAGAATCACATAATCAGGACTCATAGGGGTTCACAGAGACTGAAGGACAGCATGGAGCCTGCATGGGTCTGAGCGTATATGTTATGGTTCTGTAGCCTAGCATTCTTGTGGAACACCTAACTGGGAGTAGGATGAGTCTCTGACTCCTTTGTCTGCTCTTGGGACCCTTTTCCTCCTACTGGGTTGCCTTGTCCAGCCTTGATATGAAGTTTTGTGTCTAGTCTTATGTAACTTGTTATGCTATATTTGGTTGATATCTCTGTGAGGCTTTTTTTCCCAAAGGGAAACAGTGGCAGAGTGGATCTGGTGGAAAGGGAGTGTGGGAGGGAGGAACTGGGAAGAGTAGATGGAGGAGAAACTGTGGTCTGGATGTAATGTATGAAAGAAGAATTTAAAAAAAGCCCACCCTTTTGTGTGGTATATTTACTCTGTAGTAATGTTGAATCTTATGTTCTGTGACTCAAGAACAGAAAGAACTAGAACTGAGTTTTCTGGTTGTCTACTGTAAAGCATTGTGTCACCTCATACCGGAAGTGATCTCCCCATGACTTAAACAGAATTAAGTGAATTCATGAAACTCTGTTCCATCAAAAGCATCACTTATATGGAATTTATTTCTGAGTGCTGTACTTTTAAAGAATGCTGTCAATGAAGAGAACTTCTGAAAGGTAATATATTAGCTCAAACCAAAACAAAATAAAAACAAAAACACACATCTTGAAACTACTACAAAACTACAAAGAAATATTATTCCTTTAAAATTTTGTAGGACAGATATAAGACACTAGGATCAACTGCATCAACCAAGGAAACATTGTTTAAATATGTTTCTGTTAAGATTATTATACTCCAGCTTTTGGTTGGTTAAGCATTCAGGCTTTCTAGCAGCAGTTCAGCTGAGAGCCATTGGGATGAAGACTCAAAAGCTTCCAGTCTGAGGAAACAAGATCAGCTGAGGAACTGGCAAGATATTATCATTTGATCAACATGACCAACTGTTTTGTTGGGATCCAGAATTTCTCAACAAGACTGAACTGTTAAATAGATAAGGTATATACTAGAATAAGGGTTGTATGACATGCATGACTCTGTGTAGAAATGAAGACTGCACGGGAAATCCAATGTGTTGTTTAAATTTCAATATTGAGATCCTGCCTTGGACCTCCCATCTGGACAAGAGAGCTCCCATTTGGACAAGAGAGAGAGGTTTCCTGAATCTGTCAGCACTGTCTGGACCAAGTGCGCTGATAAGACCAAGACCAAGTCAACAAGGAGATGAGCAGATATCAAGGCAGAAGTTCATACAACAAAATGAAGAGCAATACAGCATCACCAGAACCTAGCCCTCCTCCAACATCTAGACATGAACATCAAAAATTGGAAGAAGCAGAAGAAAGTAGCCTTATGAATAACATCATGAAGAAGGTAGAGGCTTATATAGAAGGAATCACAAATGAAATTGAGGAAAAGACAAACAAAAAATGGGAAGAACGCTACAAAAAACTAGAGGAAAGGACAAATAAAGCAAAAGAAAACAATAAAACCCTGGAAGAAAACAATAAAGCCCTGAAAGAAAATCATGACAAAACAATGAAACAGATGAAGGAAATAGCCCAAGACCTGAACAGGGAAATATAAAAAATGAAGAAGACACAAACAGAGGGAATGCTAGAAATAGAAAATCTGAGTAAACGAATGGGAACTTTAGATGCAAGTATAACCAACAGAATGTAAGAGATGGAAGAGAGGATCTTTGGCGTTGAAGATATGGTAGAAGAAATAGATTCACCAGTCAAAGAAAACACTAAAGTCAACAAAGTCATGACCCAAAATGTCCAAGAAATTTGGGACACCATGAAAAGACCAAACCGATGAATAATAGGGGTAGAGGAAGGAGAAGAATACCAACTCAAAGGCACAGAAAATATATTCAACAATATCATAGAAGAAAACTTTCCCAACTTAAAGAAGAAAATGCCTATGAAGATACAAGAAGCCTATAGAACACCAAAAAGATTAGACCCTCCCCCCAAAAGTCCCCTTGCCACATAATTAAACAACTAAACATACAGAATAAAGAAAGAATATTAAGAGCAGCAAAGGAAAAAGCCCAAGTGACTTATAAAGGCAAACCCATCAGAATAACACCTGATTTCTCAATGGAGACTTTGAAAGCCAGAAGAACCTGGACAGATGTAAAGCAGACACTAAGAGACCATGGATGTCAGCCTAGACTAATATACCCAGAAAAATGTTCAATCATCATAGACGGAGTGAACAAGACATTCGAAGACAAAGCCAGATTTAAACAATACTTATCCACAAACCTAGCCCTACAGAAAGCACTAGAAGGAAAATTCCAACCTAAGGAAGTCAGATACACCCTCGAAAACACAGGCAATAAATAATGCCACAGCAGTAAACAGCAAAGAAGAGAAGCATACACACACTACCACTAAAAAATAACAGGAATGAACAATCACTGGTCATTAATATCTCTTAATATCAATGGACTTAATTCACCTATAAAAAGATACAGGCTTACAGAATGGATACAAAAGAAGGACCCATCTTTCTGCTGTATACAAGAAACATACCTCAAATTCAAGGATAGACACTACCTAAGAATAAAAGGCTGGGAAAAGACTTTCCAATCAAATGGTCTTAAGAAACAAGTGGGTGTAGCCTCCTAATATCCAGCAAAATAGACTTTAAACTAAAATCAATCAAAAGAGATCAAGAAGGGCATTACATACTCATCACAGGAAAGATCCACCAAGATGAAGTTTCAATTCTGAATATTTATGCCCTAAACACAAGGGCACCCACATATGTAAAAGAAACATTACTAAAGCTTAAACCACATATAAAACCCCACACATTAATAGTGGGAGACTTCAACACCCCACTTTCACCACTGGACAGATCTCCCAAAACAAAACTTAACAGAGAAATAAAGGACTTAACTGATGTTATGACTCAAATGGACTTAATCGATATCTACAGAACATTACATCCTAACAAAAAAGAATATACCTTCTTCTCAGCACCCCATGGAACCTTCTCTAAAATCAACCACATACTTGGCCACAAAGCAAATCTCAACAGATACAAAACAATTGGAATAACCTCCTGTGTTCTATTGGACCACCATGGCTTAAAGTTAGATTTCAACAACAACAAAAACTACAGAAAACCTACAATCTCATAGAAACTGAATAATGCTCAACTGAATCACCAATGGATTAAGGAAGAAATAAAGAAAGAAATTAAAGACTTCCTAGAGATCAATGAAAATGAAGACACCACATACCCCAACTTATGGGACACTCTGAAAGCAGTGCTAAGAGGGAAATTCATAGCACTAAATACCCACATAAAGAAGTTGGAGAAATTTCACACTAGTGACTTAACAGCACACCTGAAAACTCTAGAACAAGAAGAAGCAAAGTCTCCCAGGAAGAATAGACACCAGGAAATTATCAAATTGACAGCTGAAATCAATAAAATAGAAACAAAGAGAACAATACAAAAAATTAATGAAACAAAGAGTTGGTTCTTTGAGAAAATCAACAAGATAGACAAGCCCTTATCCAAACTAACCAAAAGACAGAGAGAGACAGAGAGAGCGCATTCAAATCAACAAAATCAGAAATGAAAAGGGGGACATAACAACAGACAGTGAAGAAATCCAGAGAATTATAAGGTCATACTTCAAAAACCTCTACTCTACAAAACTGAAAAATCTAAAAGAAATGGATAATTTTCTGGATAGGTACCACGTACCTAAGTTAAATCAAGACCCGATAAACTGTTTAAGTAGTCCAATAACCCCTAAGGAAATAGAAACAGTCATTAAAAGTCTCCCAACCAAAAAAAGCCCAGGACCAGATGGTTTCAGCACAGAATTCTACCAGATCTTCAAAGAAGAGGTAATACCAATACTCTTTAAATTGATCAACAAAATAGAAACAGAAGGAACATTACCAAACTCCTTCTATGAGGCTACAATTGCCCTGATTCCTAAACCAAACAAGAATACAACAAAGAAAGAGAACTACAGACCGATCTCCCTCATGAACATTGATGCAAAAATACTCAATAAAATACTGGCAAACAGACTCCAAGAACATATCAAAACAATTATCCACCATGATCAGGTAAGCTTCATCCCAGGGATGCAAGGGTTGTTCAACATACAAAAGTCCATCAATGTAATACACCATATAAACAAACTCAAAGAAAAAAACCACATGATCATCTCACTAGATGCAGAAAAGGCATTTGACAAAATTCAACACCCCTTCATGATAAAGGTCTTGGAGCAATCAGGAATACAAGAAACATACCTAAACATAATAAGGGCAATTTACAGCAAGCCAACAGCCAACATCAAATTAAATGGAGAGAAATTCAAAGCGATTCCACTAAAATCAGGAACGAGGCAAGGCTGTCCGATCTCTCTATACTTATTCAATATAGTACTTGAAGTTCTAGCCAGAGCAATAAGACAACATAAGGAGATTAAGGGGATATAAATTGGAAAGGAAGAAGTCAAACTTTTCCTATTTGCAGATGACATGATAGTATAATTGAGTGACCCCAGATATTCAACCAAGGAACTGATACAGCTTATAAACACCTTCAGCAACATATCAGGATACAAGATCAACTCAAAAAAATCAGTAGCCCTCCTATATACAATTGAAAAACAAGTTGAGAAGAAAATCAGAGATACATCACCCTTTACAATAGCCACAAATGATATAAAATACCTTTGGGTAACACTAACCAAACAAGTGAAGGACCTTTATGACAAGAACTGTAAGTCCCTGAAGAAAGAAATTGAAGAAGATGTCAGAAAATGGAAGGATCTTCCATGTTCATGGATAGGCAGGATTAACATAGTAAAAATGGCAATCTTACCAAAAGCAATCTACAGATTCAATGCAATCCCCATCAAAATCCCAACACAATTCTTCACAGACCTGGAAAGAATAATACTCAACTTCATATGGAAAAACAAAAAACCCAGGATAGCCAAAAGAATCCTGTACAATAAAACAACCTCTGGAGGCATCACGATCCCTGACCTCAAGCTCTACTATAGAGCTACAGTAATAAAAACAGCTTTGTACTAGCATAAAAACTGACATGTGGACCAATGGAATTGAATTGAAGACCCTGACATTAATCCGCACATCTATGAACATATACTTTCTGACAAAGAAGCCAAAACTGTACAATGGAAAAAAGAAAGCATCTTCAACAAATGGTGCTGGTATAACTGGATATCTATGTGTAGAAGACTGCAAATAGATCCATTATTTGTCACCATGCACAAAACTTAAGTCCAAGTGGATCAAAGGCCTCAACATAAATCCAGCTACTCTGAACCTGATAGAAGAGAAAGTAGGAAGTAGTCTTGAACGCATTGGCATAGGAGATCACTTTTTAAATATAACACCAGTAGCATAGACACTGAGAGAATCAATCAATGGGACCTCTTGAAACTGAGAAGCTTTTGTAGAGCAAAGTATATGGTCAACAAGGCAAAGTGACAGACTATACGATTAGAAAAGGTCTTCACCAACCCCACATCTGACAGAGGACTGATATCCAGAATATATAAAGAACTCAAGAAATTAGACATCAAAATGCCCAACAGTCCAATTAAGAAATGGGCTATAGAACTACACAGAGAATTCTCAACAAAGGAGACTCAAATGGCTGAAAACATTTAAGGAATTGCTCAACATCCCTAATTATCAGGGAAATGCAAATCAAAATGACTCTGAGATATCAGCTTACGCCTGTCAGAATGGCTAAGATAAAAAACACTGAAGACAGCTTATGCTGGAGAGGATGTAGAGCTAGGGGAACTCTCCTCCACTGCTGGTGGGAATGCAAGCTTGTACAACCACTTTGGAAATCAATGTGGCACTTTCTTAGAAAATTGGGAACCAATCTTTCCCAAGATCCAGCTATACCACTCTTGGGCATTACCCAAAGAATGTTCAATCATACCACAAGGGCACTTGCTCAGCTAAGTTTTATATCAGCATTGTTTGTAATAGCCAGAACCTGGAAACAACCTAGATGCCCTTCAACTGAAGAATGGATAAATAAATTGTGGCACATATACACAATGGAATACTACTCAGCAGAGAAAAACAATGACATCATGAGGTTTGCAGGCAAATGGATGGATCTAGAAAAAAATCATCCATGTGACATGACCCAGACTCAGAAAGACAAACATGGTATGTACTCACTCATAGGAGGATACTAGATATAAAACAAAGCTGACTGGACTGCTACTCACAACCCCAGGGAGGCTACCTAGAAAACAGGACCCCAAGAAAGACACAGGGATCACCCAATGATAGAGAAATGGCTGAGATCTACATGAACAATCTGGACATGAGTGGGGGTAATGAAGGGCAAGGGTCAAGGGAAAGAGAGCTCAGGGGAGCGGGAGATCCCAGCTGGATCAAGAACAGAGAGGGAGAATAAGGAATAAAAGACCATGATAAATGAAGACCACATGAGAAAAGGAAGAAGCAAAGTGCTAGAGAGGCCCACAGAAATCCACAAAGATACCTCCACAATAGACTACTGGCAATGGTCGAGAGACACCCCAAACTGACCTAGTCTGGTGATAGGATGGCCAAACATCCTAATTGTGGTGCTAGAAACCCTGTCCAATGATTGAGGGAACCAGATGCAGAGATCCACAGCCAGGCCCCAGGTGGAGCTCCAGGAGTCCAATTGTTGTTGAGACCAAGGTTGGATAAAGCACAGGGACGAATAGCCAAACAAATGGAAACACATGAATTATGAACCAATATCTGAGGAGCCCCCAACTGGATCAGGCCCTCTGGATAAATGAGACAGTTGATTAGCTTGATCTGTTTGGGAGGCATCCAGGCAGTGGGACCGGGTCTTGTACTCAGTGCATGTGCTGGCTGTTTGAAACCTGGGGCTTATACAGGGACACTTGGCTCAGCCTGGGAGGAGGGGACTGGACCTGCCTGGACTGAATCTACCAGATTGAACTCAATCCTCAGGGAGTTTTTGCCTTGGAGGAGATGGAAATGGGGAGTGGGCTGGGGGGGGGGAGGGGGGAGAACAAGGGAATCCGTGGCTGATATGTAAAATTAAATTAAATTATAAAATAAAAAAGAAATTAAAAACAAAACAAAAAGATTATTATACTCTTTGTAGTAATAGTCTTTATTTTTGACAGACTAACTTTGTACTATATTAATTTCCTTTATCTATTACTTGCTTTAAAAATAAATAACAACTTAAAAAGAAGCTTCTGTCCAAGATTATTGTACAGTAAATCTTTTTTTATACAGCATGTCCTATAGTTCTTTAAAAAACCCATCATTTATCGAAAACTGAAACTTTTTATTTATCTTCTATATTTACTGGTGTTTTGTCAGCAGAGAGGAAGAACCAATAGAACATTAGATAGAAGGAACACCTTGCATTTGAAGAAACAGAGTACCATACATTTTCAAATAAAATCCCTGTGTTACTTTATCTTAAGCTAATAGAATTTCTCAAGCAAATATTATTCCTTTTAGGAAATTTTCTTGAAGGTAGACAGTGAAGCGGGGAAGAGCATAATATCATCATCATTAAGATCCCTAGTACCTAATGACTTGATTTTACATACCACATTTCCCAGTATTGTCTACGTATTTTAAAATAATGACTGTTTCCATGAAACTCAGCATTTTATTTAACCACACACATTAGAAATGCAGGAAGAATAATGATAGAATCATTTATAGCCATATGCTGCATGTACTCAACAGAGATAAACAATTTGCAAGGGTTACTACAAAGACTACCTGGCACTACATAACTGAATCATGCCCTTTAGCCTAATGTGGAGATTATTAGTTCTTTTAGATCTGTGAAATGACCTAGATGGGGAATATTGAAGAATATTATTTTAAGATGTGTTATATTTGTTTATGCTATGGATCATTTGTTTAATGATGCAAAGATGTGTTACATTCTTTTGTGTTGCGTTTGTTTAACTCTGTGAAGCTGTGTTACTTTGCCTGTCTAAAACATCTTCTTGGTCTAAAAAATAGCTGAATGGCCAATAGCAAGGCAGGAGAAAGGATAGGTGGGGCTGGCAGTTAGAGAGAATAAATATAAGGATAAATCTGGGAAAAAGGGATCGAGGAGCCAGAAAAGGAGAGGGGGACTTCAAAGGCCAGCCATCCAGCTGCATAGCAAGCCCATGGAATAAGAAGTAAAGAAAGGTATACAGAAATAGAGTAAGATAAAAGCCCAGAGGTAAAAGGTAGTCAGAATAATTTAAGATAAGAAAATCTGGGTAGAAATAAACCAAGCTAAGGCGAGGCATTCATAAGTAAAAATAAGCCTCTGTGCATTTATTTGAGAGTTGGGTGACAGGCCTCCCAAAGAGCCAAAGAGTAAAAAACAATAACTACAGGGGAACCCTTCCCAGATCTAAAGGTGGTTTCAGTAAAAGTAGAAAAGAAACAAGGGAAAAACAAGTGTACTCTTCTAAAACACAATTCAAAGACTTTCCTCAAATTAAAACAAAATGGATTATGTAGACAGCAACATTTTTGATTTTCTAATTATCATATCATACCTAAATATTTAGCAAATTTCACAGAAGTGAGAGAAATTGAACAGAAGTTTTTAGCTGGTGTTGTGTTTTAATGGTTTTAAATGGTGCCCCATTTAAAAATGGGGGCACTGAACAGAATGATGCTAGAACATAGATCACATGTTGCAGTGTACTTGAGCTTTAAGATGTAAATGTGAACGTTCTAGTACTGTCAAGAAGAAAAGTCAGAGAAACTAATCATAGGAGAGATGAAAGTGATGAATTATCAATAGATACAGTGAAGGCAGACAACAGAGAGAAGATTACTGAAATGATAAAGTTTCTGGGGGAAACAATGAAAACAAAAATTTAATAACATTATGTCCATAGAAAGTGTATAAGAGATGAAATAAAGGCCTTTCAGCAGAATTCAGGATAGTTGATGAGCCACAAGGAAGATAAAATGGTGGTGTGGATGTACAGACCTAAGGTGAGAAAACATAAAAGCTTATTCTTATTAACTGGGATCAAATAAAACCCTAAGTGCCAGGGAAGCAAAAGCAATAGTTTGTATGTGAAATGTTGCTGTCTTTCTACAATTAATAATAATGGTGAATTCTTATAAAAACCATGTTTTTCACAACAGACGGACTTACCATTGCTCTATTTCACTAAAGCCAATTATTTATAATGTTTTATCCAATGTGATAATTCTCTGTAGTCTCCTAGTCATATCAAGCATAATGATGTATTTACTCTTGTATCCACTATACCAACAAGAACATTGAGACAGTTCTTTATGTATAATCACAAGGGTACAGGTTCAGGCCTGAGTAACACACAATACAAGATACTGACAAAAATAAGCAAACTAATTAAAAATAAGTTCAGATAAAAAGCACATGAATGTTCATAAATGTTCAACCAAAACACTTGAAAAAGTTTAACTTCAAAATATTAAAGTTAGTATAAATTAAGTATTAATGGCTTCTTGCTTTTCAAAGATATTTAAAGATACAAAATGACAGCTTCCAGTGCAGTATGAAATGTGGACACAAGCATACTTACATACCATCATAGGAAAATGTACATATAACTTTATGAAGGTGTGTGTGTGTAGCATGATATATTAAATAATTCCTTAGACTTAGTAATTGTTCCAAGGAATTTAACTGAATTAATCACCAAAATAAAACAATTTAAACATGCATGATTGTACAAGTTCCCTTAATGCAATAATATTTATTGGAGCAGATGTTCTGTCTTCCTCACTGCAATTGATCATTCATCAAATAAGGCTCATTTTTGGTATGTCTAAATTTAAATATTATTATTATTTTGTTTTTGTTTTTTCATTTTTTTGAGACAGGGCTTCTCTGTGTAGCTTTGCACCTTTCCTGGATCTCGCTCTGTAGACCAGGCTGGCCTCGAACTCACAAACATCCGCCTGCTTCTGCCTCCCAAGTGCTGGGATTAAAGGCATGTGCCACCACCGCCCGGCTAAATTTAAATGTTATTTATCTTCAAATCATATCATGGAAAAAAATCTGTGTGTTTATGTGCTGATAAATTGTTCATTTATAGTAGCATACTATTTTTGTATTATTAAATTATGATAACTTTTAAAATTTTATAATTTATTTAAAAATTCTACACTATTTCCTATTTTTGTCACCAATTGCTCCTCTTTTCATTTTTAAATGTGTTGTTTTGAGTTTGCCTATGATAGGGTAATGAGTGAGGAATGCTGAAATGAGAATAAACAGAACCTCATAAGAACTTGTGATGTCAGGAGTGAGATGGGAGGGGAGAGAGACATGAGGAAGTATAGAGCATAGGTAAACGGCATGTTATAAAGATCATTCAAAGGTGTCCTATCCTAAAGAACCTGAATCTAATATTTAATATGTTCTATCTACGATATTATATATACTAAGTTGTAACTATAACTGCTAGTCTTCAATCCCATCAAAGACCTGAGAAGGAACATAATGGTACCTGAGTAATGGTAGATGGATGCAAGCAACTTTCGGGAATCTTGCAAGAGTAGACCAAGACAGCTGGCAGCCTGAACAGTCACCTAATGTTGGCCCATCCAGCTCTCGGGTCTCCAGGCGCCTCCCCTGGCCCTGCCTCATAGGCATGACAGTTGCCAGAGTCTCAATGGGGGTTGGAACTTCCAGATCCAAGCTGGAATGGCTACCCACTACATCTGAGGTTTGTTATCTTAAGGACTAAAGTAGGTACTGATGCCGGGCATAGTAGTGCATACCTTTAACTCCACAGCACTCAGCATGCAAATGCAGGCAGACCTCTACGAAGTTGAGACCAGCCTAGTCTACATAGCAAGTTCCAGGCCAGTGAGACCCCGCCAAAATTGGTACTGGTTAAATATGTGTTAGCTCAATAACCTACGTGTGAAGATATTACTCATGGAAAAAAAACCCATGGACCAATGTACGATAATATTTATTTTATATCAGGAGTTTTACATTAATTTGCTTGGGCTAATATGCTAGGAGACTACAATTTGGGACAAAAACCCGAATGATCTTTCCTTATCTTTGTCTGTGTTTCTCTTTCAAGCAATTGTGGGACACAAATTAACTCAAGGTGTACAGTGGAATACTGAGAGTTAGAAATCAGAGAAAAGATCAATTCTCTTATTCAGGAGTCACATTCATGTCTTCACTTAACTTTTTTAAAGGCAATTACATTTTTAGGAAATAATTTCCTATCAAAAATATAACATATTGGTGAAAATGTTAATTCAGAGCAGATACACTATTTATGTAGTTATAGGGCATTTTCATATTGTTTCCCTTGAAAATTAAACAATGTGTTCCATAGATTCTTAGTTAGTATGGTAGCAAAGGACTTTCTCAGTTATTAAAATAAAATGGACAGTCTGGGATTGCTGACGGTGTTACTGTTATGTACCTGACCTGCTTAGAACACAAAGAGAATGCTTTGTTTTGTTGGTTCATTTCATTTTTGTTTTGAGACAAGGTCACAGTATCTATTCAAGGCTGGCCTAAAGCCCTCCAGGTAAACCAGACTGCCTTGTCCTTATCAGTCCTCCTACAACAGCCTCAGAATAGAGATGTCACGGGCATTTGCCAACATTGCCAGCAAACATTGTCCTTAGATACTGTGAACATTTGTGAAAAGAACATTATTCAGTGCAGAAGTGAATAGGTGTTTCAGACAAAAAAGTAGCTGCAATCCTGACACTAGTCCTCCAAAAATCATGCTTACACTGCTTTTATCCTCATTTTTTTTTTTTACACAATATATTCTGATCATGGTTTTCCCTCACCAACTCCTCCCAGGTCCTCCCCAGCTCACCATCATCTACCTAACTCCATGCCTTTTCTTTCTCTCTCTTTAGATAGAAGCAAGCAAACAAACAAACACAAACAAACAAACAATCAAACAAACCAGAATTTTATTTTTTAAAATAGGAAGAAAAAATTCCCACAAGAAACGCACGTACACACCACACCCCATAAAACACAAAATTAGTCAATACAATCTAAAAGCAAAAGACCAGTAAGGCCAAAAAAAGCCCAAACACGGTAATATAAGACAAAAAGTCAATAAAAATACCATTGTTTTGTATTGGTCATGGAGTCTGTCCTTGTGAGTGCATTGTATGCCCAGTGAGACTGCATTGGAAAGGACTAATTTTTCATTTGCAAGCAGTTGTCAACTGGAGATAGCTTCTTGGTTAGGGATGGGAGCTTGGGTTTACTTCCCCTTCTCTGTGCTGAGACTTGTATGGCTTGAACCTGTAAAGGCCCTGTGGTTGCTGCCAGTCTCCATGAATTCATATGTACCTCAGTCCTATTGTGTTTGGAAGACAGTGTTTCCTCGGAGTCATCTATCATATAAATAAATATCATGTTTTAACTATAACTAAAGTTATATATAAATAAATATAGGGGGAAAAGCTCCTATAACCAAGGAAAGTGAAATGCCACATTGAAAATTTGTTGCTCATCTACAAAATTGTGAAAAGTTTTCAGCACTTGACTGGTCTGACTACTGAGATTTCTCAAGTGATTGCAACCTTTACTCACAATGCAAATAAAATGATCAAGAGATTGACTCATATGTAAAGCAGTCCAGGTGACATGTGATGACACGGAGAGTAAAGCAATGTCTAATTTCTAATATTGTGTTCTATCAGTTGAGAATTTAGAAACATATGAAAGCCCTCAAGGTGAGTACTCAGGATGGGTATTAGATAGGGACTGATGGAGACAAATGGGAAAAAAAGGCAGACAGGCATTACCAAAAGCAGAAAGCTCCTCTAATTAGAACAACTAACAGGCCACAGTCTTTCTGTGAAAGTAGAGGCTGTACACATATGACACAAAGGCTCAGAAATTTAATAGGATAGAAAAGGGGGGTCTGGGGGGATGGAAGAGTTGAGCTGCATGCCAGTTCCCTTGCAGTGGAAGTAGTATATACCAGTTGGATTTGATATGTGGGTCGATCAGAAGCTTACACAGGTGTTATTAGTCAAATCAGCTTTTCTCTCCAGAGTTTATCAGTCCACCTGAGGCTTTTTGTTCATTAACCCTTCAGTGGGGAATAGCTGTTTGTTTTAGTTAAATTTTCCATCTATTAAAGCATATTAGTATGTACATATGTAAGTGTATATAGACATATGCAATACTAAGTATTGTCCTGGTTACTACGAGGTGGGAATACATGATCTTGTTATCACAGGACACATACCAGTGACCACATCAAAAATATGTACAAGTATAGGACACACTGTAAAAATATGTCAGGAGACCCCAAAGTGAACAGGGACAACTCTGTATAGGGCAACAAGGTTTCTTTTAAAAATGAGGCTTTTTAGGTAAATAGTTAATAGTATGATCTCCTACGACATTTTCAGATATCCTTATTGTTATTTTACCCTCCTCCCTTCCCCATTTACCTGATTACATTGCTTGTATCCTCCTTTGTCCCTCTCTATTGTTCCCCCACTTTCCTACCTGGGCGATGGTTTCTGCAGTTACTCCAGAATATGTACTCACATCTGAAGCTGTGAAGCCAGGAGCCTCTGGTAGGAGAGAATATGCAGCATTAGTCTTTCTGGGTTTGGGTTGCATCACTCAGTATGATCTTTTCTAGTCCCATCCATTTACCTGCAAAGTTCACGATTCCATTTTTCTTTACAGCTGAATAGTATTCCACAGTATAGATGTACCATATTTTTACTATCCATTCATCAGTTGAGAGACAGTTAGGGTGTTTTCATCTCCTATCTATTGTGAATAGAGCAGAAACAAACATGGCGGAGCAGGCGTCTATGGAGTAAGGATGTCAAGTTCTTGAGTGATATAGCTGTGCCTTATGGTGGACTTATTTTTAGTTTTTTGAGAATTTCCATAGTGGCTGCATCAGTTTGCAATCCTACCAGCAGCAAATGAGTTCTCCTCTTTCCCACACCCACTTCAAGCATTTGTTGTCTGTTGTTCAACTGATCTTTGTAATTTTGACAGGGATAAAATAAAACCTCAAAATTGTTTTGATTTGCATTTCTCTAATTGCTAGGGATGATAAACATTTTTTATAGACCAGTTTTTTATTCTTTTGAGAACTCTCAGGTCATGTTCCAGTCCCATAACCTATAATACACATGATTATGTATATAAATATACATATATAATTTTAATGAATTTTCTCATCTGTTGACAATGCTCCATCCAAGAGACAGAGACTACCTAACAAAAACCCCAAGACCAGAGATTAGAAACCCTCTTTTGAGTTGTTGGTCAGGGTTTCCCAAGAGACTTTCAAAACATACAGTCTATTGATATTGTCCCTTGTTGTCACCTATGGGTAGGACATAAGGCCTTATTGGTGAAGACATCATGCACTTCAGAAATAGGACTCAGATAGCCCTGAACAGGAATGATCTGAACGTCTCCTCCCTGAGGACTAGCTTTCATGGTACCCAAAGGCACCAATCAAGCTTCCAAAGGAGGGAGGTGACCAGAACTCCTATCGAGCTATGAGGCCTATGAACTACATCAATGAGTTGTCAGCATGTCAGTAACACTGAGGATGCAGTGGTGGCTCACATAGCTTGGCAGTAACGAACAGCTCTCTAATTGGACCTAAGTCCTGCTCAAGAAAAGGGAAACCATACTTGATACTGGAAACTTAGTGAACTACTTGGCTCTAGTAAAGTCATGGATATTTAAGGATATTAAGAATTTACAACCTCTAATTTACTAAAACAGTATAATCCCCAACAACAATCTCAATATTTGTCCTTTTATCTACAGAAAGTGTACTCTTGACCTCTCATCAAGAAATCTTTTCTTTGCCACAGATGGAAACCAGTACAGAAAATCACAACCAATCAAAATTCAGAGTTGTGGTGCCTAGTTTTTCAGATATAAATTTGATTAATGTTTTGATCAGCCCTGTAATTTAGCCGATGAGACACTACTAACGGTACTAAAATCACTTTCTTTTGGTTCTTTTATTCTTTTTGTCCCTTTTGGTGCTGGTTCCCAAACACAGAGCCTTGACACAGGTTAAACAGGAGCCAACACCAGCACATTTTTTCTTTTTCCTTTGCAGAACAAACTTGATTCCAAACAAGATGGTTTGATGTCTTACTAGGAAAGTTTTTGTTTATTTTATGAAACATAGCAGTAGGAATTAATTTTTTAATTTAATTTAATTTAATTTAATTTTATTTTATTTTACAATACCATTCAGTTCTACATAACAGCCACAGATTCCCTTGTTCTCCCCCTTCCTGCCCTCCTCCCCTTCCCCCCAGCCCACCCCCCATTCCCACCACCTCCAGGGCAAAGCCTCCCCCGAGGACTGAGATCGACCTGGTAGACTCAGTCCAGGCAGGTCCAGTCCCCTCCTCCCAGATTGAGCCAAGCGTCCCTGCATAAGTCCCAGGTTTCAAACAGCTAACTCATGCAATGAGCCCAGGATCTGGTACCACTGCCTAGATGCCTCCCAAACAGATCAAGCCAATCAACTGTCTCACCTATTCAGAGGGCCTGATCCAGTTGGGGGCCCCTCAGCCTTTGGTTCATAGTTCATGTGTTTCCATTCGTTTGGCTATTTGTCCCTGTGCTTTATCCAACGCTGGTTTCAACAATTCTTGCTCATACAAATCCTCTTCTTTCTCACTAATTAGACTCCCGGAGCTCTACCCGGGGCCTAGCCGTGGATGTCTGCATCCAGATTCCTCAGTCCTTGGATGGGGTTCCTGGCACAACTATTAGGGTGTTTGGCCATACCATCACAATGCTTCATTAGAAATACTACCAATTGTTGATTGAAACCTTTAAATTGTAAAGTCACAGACACTGATTTAAAAACAAAGCCTAAACTAAGCCCCAACTTTCAATAGTTAAATGCACTAGTTTACTAAACCCTATAGTTTTTCACTCACTGATGCCTAGAAGTTTAAATTAAATAGAGGTGGGGAAATGGAAAAAATATTCTTACCAACTTTCAATCTTTGTTGTTGTTGATTTTCAAGACACAGTTTCTCTGTGTGACCACTCTGGCTGCCTGGAACTCACCCTGTAGATGAGGCTGGCCTTAAACTAACAGAGATCCACCTGCCTCTGCCTCCTATCCAAAATTTTAACACTTCTCATTTATAAACAAATCTCCTTTCTTTCTTTCTTTCTTTCTTTCTTTCTTTCTTTCTTTCTTTCTTTCTTTCTTTCTTTCTTTCTTTCTTTCTTTCTTTCTTTCTTTCTTCTTCTTTCTCTCTTTCTTTCTTTTACATCCTGACCACAGTTTCCTCTCCCTCCTCTCATCCCAATCCCTCTCCC
The DNA here is from genome assembly GCF_049852395.1 of Peromyscus maniculatus bairdii. NCBI lineage: Eukaryota > Metazoa > Chordata > Mammalia > Rodentia > Cricetidae > Peromyscus > Peromyscus maniculatus. Next base: position 67,906,766 of record NC_134864.1, on the reverse strand, counting down.
ACACCCCCTTCTGCCTTTAATACTAACATATTTTCATATTGTAATCTATCTTCAAGTGTCATTGGTTGTCTTAGTGAAATCCTTCATATAGCTATTTTTATTTCTGCTTTAAATACAAATCTCAGAGCATGCAGATTATTTAACTGCCAAATTTCTTTTTCTTACTTTAACTGTTTTGGGATTGAAGTTTTTGAAACTAGGCATGTAGATTTTTAATGAACTGCCCCAGAGTTCAACTCAATGCAGACATCTTTGAAAGGAGCATCACTAAGCCAATCTCCTTTCCCCACTGGGTCACATCTGAGGCACACAGGTTGGCCTTTCCCATGCTAACTTTGATCATTTGGTTTAAAATGTTGTTTGTCAAAATTTCCCATGAAAAATATAACCTTTGTAATTAATAATCAGTTCTTAGGGTGACAGCCACAGGCTGCATAGCTATTTTCATTTTTCTTAAATGTCTGTTAAGGAATCTTCTCACCTATTGATTATTTCCCTGTGTCATCATTACTTCTAAGTTTGCTGCATGACTTCTACCTTCAGTTATAATTTGTTAATAATTTCTCCAAGTTTCCTTTCTCTATTTCTTAATTTCTTAACAATATATATATATATATATATATATATATATATATATAGTGGTATTCTAATTATACTGAAATGTGATTTTGATTGTATGTTAATAAATAAAGTTCCCCGGGGTCACAGCTATTAGAGCCATAGACAGAGTGTGGCAGTGGTGGCGCACGCCTTTAACCCCATAAGTCTCTGTGTGTTCAGGGATACAGCCAGCATTGGATATATCCTTTAATTATGCCTTTAAGACCTGGAGGGCTGTACATACAGACAGTGATGAGGCAGTCACGTGTTTGGGTTTACAACCAATGAGAAGGCAGAATGACTATGAAACGACTTACACACAGGGAAATAGCTCTCTTTCGGGAAGCTGGAACCACTGCAGGAGGAAGGGTGAGATTTTAGCTCTGAGCTCTGACCTCTCGGCTTTCTCTTTTACATTGGTTCTGTGTTTCTTATTTAATAAGACAGTTGGTTACATCTACATGTATATATTAACATGTACTAATGTTATTAGGTATTTCAGTAACCAAACTATTCCAGACTTGGCCTGTAGAAACTCCTGCAGGGTGCCTCATGTGTCTCTTAATTTTTTTCTTTATTTTCTGGGCCATCTTGTACTTTCCATATTCTTGACTGTTAACTGTTGTTTCAAGGAGCCTGGTTCTTAGAATTAGTTTTGGCTCCTTTTCTTAGGATGAGGGATTGGCTTCAAGAGATATTGTTCTATTCAGACAGTTTCTTTCTCTGTGAAAGTATTTTCACTTATTGTCTTTCAAGGTTTTCATATACATAACCAAATTGTGGCTATGCTGTTCTTCACAGTGTTTTAAAATTATTCTTTAATATTCTAGAATCAACATTCATGACCTTGCTTTAATTTCTTGTATATGTAACTTGTGTCTTTTCTTTTTGTTGTGTTTTATTTGGGTAATGTTATCAATTTAGTTGGTTTTTCCAAAGTGAAGTCTACTTTTGATTTTACAATTTTAGCCACAGGGTGGAAATCTGTGAGGAACTCACTGTAAGGTACATTCAGCTTATTGCAGCTCATCAAAATTGCCATTTAAGTAAATCTTTCTTCAAAATTGTGGCTCCCGAACTATTATTCTGTGTTCAAGCTAATTTAGACATGATTGTCTATCTACGTTTGCTGCTTCTCTAGCTCTGAGGTATAGCATTTGTCTGAAACTTCAGCTCACTGATGTTACAAGAAAGTATAGATTTCAGTTTGTTCAGGAATTTTCCTGTAAGTAAGTAGTGATCATATCTATGTTGAAGAATGGAGAAATTTCTGGATGGGACATGGTGTTGCACTCATGAAATCACCTCGACTGTGGTTATCTGCCAAGATCTGCACAGAATCAATCCCTTCAACATTTCAGCGTGGAAGAGAAAAACTTATTTTCTTCAGTGCTGTACTCACTGGTGAGTGGCTCCTCACCATGCTTATAAAAGCATCCCTTACTTAACTCAGTGTGTAAAAACAGAACAAAAAGATGTTAAAATTAGAAAGAAACTACTTGGGAAGAAGAAATGTTTGAGCAAGAGGAAGAACAGGATAGAGTGTAATGGAGGGGTTGTGGATCAAAATACACTGTATACATATGTGGAGCTGTCAGGAAATAAAATAAAAATGACCTTTTAGAAGAAATTAAAAGTGAGATTTCAAAAAGGAGAAGCCAATTATGTAGACTGGAATGATAAAATTTTGCAGAAATAAGTACAGCAGGTATACAAACATGACGTGGGCAAGCACATAGTACAGTCAAGGGGTGGAAACTCCTATAGACAGTACACAGGGGGTGCAGCAAAAGGAGTTAGGGTCCAAGTAGAGACTGAACATAGAGTTCTCAGTAGGCCATATCCACAGTGTGGTCACAACGAAGAATTTAGGGGATTTAAAACTATCACCTTAGCTGCCATGTGGAAAATGAGATGGATAATGTCAGTTAAATATGAGATTTTCACACTACTCCAGGTGAAAAACGCTCACACTATTCACCAAAAAATCAAGAATGAAAATGAATGCACATTGTGTGAAGCAAACGAGAATGATTTAGATCAAATGGATTAAATGAGGGGTTAAAGATATGAAAGTATCAAAAGTCTTTCTGCTGACATGCATGACTGCATGGGTAATGGCTGTACTAATTTGGAATTGTCTGAATGTCTGCTGGAGGAGGAAGATATAATGAAGGGGAGAAGAAATTGACAGGTTAGTTTAGTTGTATTAAGCATGAAATAGCTTAGAGACAGGCAGAAGGATGTTTGAAATGGGCAATTAATATGTAATTATAGAGCCTGGAAGAGAGGTTGGAGTTAATGAGAGGAAGATTCTGAGTCTTCTTTTTTAATAAATCTAAATGCCCAAGACCTATGCAAAACTGGGCTTTTCAACATTTACCATGGAGGAGGATTTACTTTCTTCAGTGGTGTGGCCACTGGTGTTGGCCCCTCCCCTGGCTCATAAAAGCGGCCCTTATTAAACTCACTATCTAGTTTAGAGAAATAAAATAAAACTATAAAGTAGTGTAATATATCTGGAGTTTATTTTGGCCCTTTCCAATAAAATGCTATAGTCTAGCTATGATGGGAAACAAAAGAAAGACTTACATTTATTAAATATAGATCATTTATGGAACTGACATTGATGGTTTCCTTTTTTCTTATTCAAATGTATTTAATTATTGAATTTTCCCATGGAATTAGTAATGTTTAAAGAAGTCAATTAAGTTGTTCTGACATCAATTTAAAAGGGACAGCACAAAATTGCAAACTCAGAGTTTTGTTATTAAAACTTGCACTTTTTATATACCGACTAGAACACAAGCACATGTTTTCCTCTTTCTTCATAATGAGAACTAACAAAGAAAACTAAACAAGTTCCATATTGGATGCAAATATGACAATCTTGCTATAGGAAGCTGACTAAGTATTGTGGGCTCACCTGTCCTTGGGAAGCGATACTCATTTCTGATATACAGAGCAGCTGAAGATGGGAGTTAAGAATTGAACAGCATTTTCATGTGTTTCCAGATACAATTATTGAAACAAAATTTTCATTTGTTCAACAAATTTAAGAAGTCTAAGTAGTTGTTTTATTACCTGGTGGGGAAGCAAGAGTTGTGTGTTCATAATCATTAGGTATTTCTAACACAGAAACTTGGTTATGGGTTACTTAAGTTTTTCACTAAGCTGAGAGCTAAGTGCTTGATAAAAATTCTGGCGGTGTTTATTGTTAAAATTAGCTGGAATGCTGATATTTGCTCTGCTTGCTATTTTTAACAGGGAATAGGGCAATGAGAAACATTGTTTCCTAAGAGGGTATTTTAGAATGTGGTCCTGCATTTCACAAGCTATTCTATTAGCTCACACCATCCCATCTCATTCAGAATACAAAGTGTGTTTATTATCCTGTATTCCTATGAAATTTAGGAGGAAAAAATAGAATTATGATGTGAGCATACTAGAAATATCTCCTTGTGACATAGTAAAAGTATTTTGTTATCTTTTCAAAATAGCATAACAAATTCTAACTAAAATCTGCATTGGGCACAAGTTCTGTTGTATCTCAGTGTGTAACTGACCATTCAGATTTCAATCAACATCTAGACTAGCAACAAGTGACTGAAGAGATTTTTAATAATGGCATTACCCTTAAAATAAAATCCAGTGGTCTTCTTAATGTATTACATGCTTTCTTAGGAAATAATTTTGGAATGTTAAAATATTAGAAAGAAAACTAAAATAGCTCAGAGAGTTTCCTTCTCATTCTAAAGGAAGGAGGAAGATGAACTGATATTAGGGTACCAGTGTTTGCCTTTAAGGAGTTGGATGCATGCATTTATCATTCTTTTATTTTTGTATTTTGCTTTGTTTTTCAAGGATGTTTATGTAAGCCTAAAAAATTTAATGATTAGTCTAACCTGAACTGATTACTAGTAAGGAAAAGACAATGCAACTCTCACCACAGTTTCTAAACATTCACAGACCTCTGAAGATGACTGGATAACATAAGTGTGGCTTTTACATGATCTGACACCTTTATAAATTTCTAATTTTATTGAAAATTGAGGAAATAAAATATATAAAATAAATATAACAATTATCTTTTAACAAATATAGAATCAGAAGCAATGCCTACTTTGATTATATATTCATAGGTATTTTAAACTGAATAGCATTTTATTGCTCAACAAACATTGTATTGACATTTGTTTATTTATTCAAGTGTACCGGCATTTGGCTTGAGCTTAATATTTTTACAAAGATATATTTGAGGGTTTGTATTTTCCTGGTTTATCTTTTTTTAATGGGTCAATAAACTTTATTTCACTTGGAAAATTTAAACTTCAAAAATAATATTTTAATGGGAAATTATAAAAAAGAATGATAAATTATTGGGGAGAAAAGCAAAGACTATTTCTATAAGACTGTTCTAGATATCTCACTGCCAATGATCTGGTTGACCTTTTATCATTATTCAAACCAGCCTTTCTTCATTTATTTAAAGTATTTTTTTATTAATATCTGGTTAGCATACAACTAAATGCATTTCATTTAAAACTTAAACACATATATTATTGTAGTTTGTTTTTAATTAAATCCAAACATTGTTCTCTCCAATGCCTCTTTCCATCTGGTCTTTCTTCAGCTGTTTTCATGACACAGATGTTCACTTGATTTCCTCTCCCTTCTGTGGTGATCTCTTCCTCTCTCCTCTCATAGTTCTCTTCTATAATAATCACCTACACACACCATTCAAATTTATATTCTGCATATGAGAAAAAAATAAGATACTTATTTCTCTTGCATTTGTTTTTATAAAGCCAGAGTCATTCTGCAGCTCAAGTTGACCTGGAATGTACTAAGTAGCCCAGGATATACTTGAATGCCCATCAATGCCACTGCCTCAGCCTCCCAAATCCTGAAATAAAAGGCAGACACCATCGTACCTGGGTCTGAAATTCATCTGTCTCTGTTTTTTTGGATGAATTCTTTCTTTTTCTCCCAGTAGGAGTGATCACGCCCAAGGTCTTGTGAATGCTGTGTAGGCTCTGTATATAACTGAGCTGTATTCCCAGCATGTCATTTCACAATCAGATTCCACTTTCCCCAACCACCTCTGTTCTATTATTACCAAGGAAATTGTCATCTATGTGCCATAAATCCACCATCTTAATTCTGTATAAATATTTTTTCCAACTACTTTCTAAATAAATTATAAATTAAGAAAGAGTAAATAAAGAGTTGCTTTCTTTCTTTTTTTTTTTTTTGGTTGTTCTTACACAACGACCTGCATAAGGAATTGTAAAAAGTACTTCATGTGTTTCCATGCTGTTCATTGGCTTCACTACTGTTCTGGCCAAACAATCCAGTTCAGTGTTTCTTGTCAGAAGAGTTTTCTAATAATAAATTCTCTCAGTTTTGCTTACTTCAATATGTCCATATTTTACTTACATTTTAAAAATAATACTGAAAGATACAACATACTTTGCTGATGGTAATTTTAATTTCAGGACCTGTAAATGTTGGCTTCATTGCATCTGATGATTTGACAGTTAATTCTATTGTCTCCCTATTGCATAATGAATCACTTGATTCTCATACTGCTTTTTAGACTTTATCTTTAGCATCGAAATTTTGACTCAGTCATGACTAGGAGTGGATGTTTTCATGTTAATCACAGTTTTATCTCATCAAACATCTTGATTTACTAATACTTTTCATTAGATAGAAGAAATTTCACTAAGATATTTTCCATATTTATGTTTTTGTCTATGGTTTTCTTTACATGTTAGTGTCTCTCATTTCTATGCAGCTATTTTTGTGTTTATTTGTTCATCTCTCTGCTCTTTACTTAAAATAACCTCCATTGATCTGTCATAAAATTGGCCAGTTCCTTTGACCACTCAAAATTTCTTTTAAGTTCACTTAGTGAATATTTCTTTCTGGTTATCACATTTTTCAAGTACTAAGTTTCTATTCAGCTGTGTTTAAAGAATGATTTCTCCATAAATATTTTCTATTTATATGACACTGTCACCGTGTCTTCCCTTAATTTTTTAGACATAATCTATTTACCCTCTTTGAATATATTCATAATGGGTGCTTTGAAGTCTCTGTTCACTAGAGATCAATTCAAAGCAGTTATATTTTCTGAGTATAATCATAAAATTGTGTTGTAAGTGGGACATTTTCGCTCATGATGTGATACTCCTTACCAGAAGAATATGTTTTGCTTTTTGGGTTGAGCATTTATTTATTTGCTAATTGACTTGGAAGAACTGTGCCTTGGAATCATTTTCTCTCTGAATGTGACTATGTGACTTTTGGTAAACTTGCTTAGATTTATTTTTTCTTTTCTAAATATTTTAGCTTGACCAGAGGTTATCCATGGATCATTGGGATGTACTTATCTATATTTTAGTTTGACTAGAGGTTATCTATGGATCAATGTGATGTAGTTATCTGAAGTTGTGTTTTTAGTGCTCTTACCCAGTAAGCTTTTTAACTTTTATTGTTGGGTGTATTCGTAGCTCAGAGACTATTGTGAGAAACATATTATTATTTTATTTTATTTATAGCACACACAGCTGAGTGTGAGCTTCCCCTCATTCACTCTTGAGGTACCATGGCTTGGGCTGTGCACTCTTCCAAGCCAGGGGTATGTGTGATTTCACTTTTAAACTTGGTTTCTCAGGACTTATCCCTATGTCAGAGTATTTGGTCATAAATTGTGCTTGAGTTCCTACTGCAGCTGAGAATTTTGCTCTTAGTTGGTTGATCCTTGTGTGATGATTACAGGTCTGATGGTACCTAAGAGGTGCAGCTGACACAGCCTTCTCATCCTCAGGAGGCCTGTGATCTTAGGAGAGACATTTGTGCTTCACTCATCCTCTGATTCTCTCTGTTACCTTTTTTTTTTTAATATTTTTTCTTTTTATTAAGAGATTTTCTATTCGTTTTACATATCAGCCACGGATTCCCCTGTCCTCCCTCCTCCCATTCCCCAGCCTTCCCCTGCAACCCACCCCGTTTCCCATCTCCTCCAAGGCAAGTTCTCCCCTGGGGAGTCAGCAGAGCCTGGTATATTCAGTTGTGGCAGGTCCGGTCCCCTCCTTCCTGCACTAAAGCTGAGCAAAGTGTCTCAGCATAGGCCCTAGGTTCCAAAAAGCCGGCTCATGCGCTAAAGACAGGTCCTGGTCTCACTTCCTGGTGGCCCACTAAACAGTTCAAGCTAATCAACTGTCTCACTTATCCAGAGGGCCTAGTCCAGTACCATGGGGGCTCCTCAGCTATTAGTCCACAGTTTGGCATTTCCTCTAGTTTGGCTAGTTGTCTCTGTACTTTTTCCAGTCATGGTCTTGATATTTCTTGCTCATATGATTCCTCTTCTGTCTCGTTGATTGGACTCCTGGAGCTCCACCTGGTGCTTGGCTGTGGATCTCTGCATCTGCTTCCATCAGTCACTGGATGAGGGTTCTATCATGACAGTTAGGGTGCTTGGCCATCCGATCACCACAGTAGGTCAGCTCAGGCACCCTTTTGACCATTGCCAGTAGTCTATAGTGGAGTCATCTTTGTGGGTTCCTGGGGACCTCTCCAGCACTCTGCTTCTTCCTATTCCCATGGTGTCTTCATTTATCATGGTATAGCTTTCCTTGTTCTCCCACTCTGTTCCTGATCCAGCTAGGACCTCCTGCTCCCCTAAGCTCTCTTTCCCCTGACTCTTGCCCTCCATTACCCACCCTCTCCCAGTTTGCTCATATAGATCTCATCCATTTCTCTGTCGCTAGGCGATCCCTGTGTCTTTCCTAGGGTCCTCTTTACTAGCTAGCCTCCCTGGAGCTGTGAGTTGCAGTCTGGTTATCCTTTGCTTTATATCTAGTATCCACTTATGAGTGAGTACATACCATGTTTGTCTTTCTGAGTCTGGGCTACCTTACTTAGAATGATATTTTTCTAGTTCTATCCATTTGCCTGTTTAGTGGGTTTGTGTTTTACCACTTGCATATGACTCTATAAGCATGTCTTTATTGCTCTCCACTAAGACTCTGTTCTTACTAACATCCTTAGTCATGCAGCTCTCTAATACTCCTTTTATGTGCAGCTGGGAAATTATTCACTGTTAACCACTGCCTCTCTACCTGGACTTGTCCCATGGGTGGAATCTCTGCTCCTCTTTACAAGAATTGGGTATGAAGCCATGAGGCCATAAGGTGTTTTGCAAGTACTGTAACTGATAGTGACATTGTTTGTATCTTAGTAGATGCAAAACTGAAATAAGCTCTGCCAAGATCAAAAGAATGAAGACAAACTTTTTATTCAAAGCAGGCAAGAAGATCATGGAAGTTATTTCCAAAGAGATGCTTTCATAAACAAAGAGAACATTTGATTATATTGAGGGAATCTTTACATGTTCATACAGTATTGGTTTATGCCTGAGCCTGACCAGTTTCTGAGGATGTTCATTTTAATATCAAAATTTAAGAATAGAAGACAATAGGTATAGTTTCTGGCATTCTTAGCTCAAAGCCACAGAAAAATGTTTAAAAGATAAAGTGGTGGACAGGAATACCTCTTCACATATTCCTCTTGCATGGTGAAGATTTCTCTAAAATAAAGAATGGCACTACAAATGCACTCATACAAATATTTGTTTTTAAAGTACCTGACTCCCTCACTACCTAACAAAATGATACTGCTGCTTTATAAATAGAGACTAGAGGGGACCTAGTTTTCTTGCCTTAACTATTCTTGCATGAATCTATGCCTTATGAATTTGGGGGTGAAGTAGAAGGGAGCATGCTAAAATACTGTCTGTTATACCTGGAATAAAGCTTCAGCCCCATGAGTAAAGGCAAGGTGAAGCAACAGGACCTGATCCCTTCACTTATGCCTGCTAGAGTTCACATGGCTGGATAGAATCAGAAATTCCTGCAACCCACTGCCTTCACCTCCATATTGAAAGCAAAGCTCAGGCTGGGAGTTGAGGAACAGGAGCATCCCAGGCTTCTTGGTTTCCCTATCCTTGAATAATTTTCATAAGGTAAGTCTCATGGGGGGGTGGGTATTGGGAATGGCTCCATAGGTTAGCAAAATGAGATTTTCTTGAATGAATGTTTTTCCTTTTAGTTGCAGACTTCTAAGAAAATTTCTAAATTTTAAATGATTATTTTATACTTTTATAGTTAAATGGTTATTTCTGTCAGAGTTTCTCAGATGTTGCTGCTTGTTATTCAAAAAACTGTATTTTTATTGAATTATAAAGCTGAAAATAGGGGTAGCTGAGATTGCTGAGAGGGGTAAAGGAACTTGCTGACAAGTCTGGTGACCTGATTTCAATTCCTGGGACCCACATGGCAGAAGAAAGAACTGACTCTCACATATTGTCCTGTGACTTCTAGACATGCGCTGTGGTACACACACACACACACACACACACACACACACACACACACACACACTACTACTAAGTAAATAAACAAAAGGCCCTCTGAATCAGCTAAGCAAGGCTCATGGGAATTCACAGAGACTGAAGCAGCAAACACAGGGCCTGCACTGGTCTGCACCAGTTAAGGATGTGACCTGTCAGCTTCCTGCTCTGGCCGCCACGCCTGCCACTTGCTACCATGAATTCCTGCCATGATGGACTCTTATACCTCTGGAACTGTTCCTGGGTTAGAACTCAGGTTGTACCTTTACCCTGTGGGCCATCTCACTGGCTCTGATTTCAAACTCTTGGTGGCTGAATTGTCCACAGACTTTGCCACATGATATATACTGGACACCTGTTAATGTGCTTTCCCAGTGTAGGCCACCACAAGGTGAACAGCTTTGCTCTGTGATACCCTTCCCCACTCCATGAGGCTCACCACAGACACCAAGACAATGGAGTCTATCAACAAGAGGCAGAAACCATGGACCAACATAAACTGTTTCTCCTTAAAATAAAACAAAACAACTGGGAATGTGTATAGCACTCCAGACTAACAATTCCATTTAGAGATGAAAAAATTCACCTGCAAGTGACTTGTTCAGGAATAGAAAGTTAATTCCAGGCAAAGACAGCACTGGGCACGTCAGTTTGAGTGTCTCGTGTGGAACACTCTGCGCCTCAAGAAAGTTGGGTATTTTTCTGTACAGCCTATGTGACTCCCAGAATCTCCTTCATTTAGCTAACACTTTGTTCAAGTTGGCTTTTGCATCTTTTTGGCACATCACCATCATTCTTTGACTATCTCCTTAATTTCCAGCACACAAAACAAACACACAAAAATGGTTTTTGTTAATGTTTTACATTCCACACCTCTTGGAATTGCTCATTTCTCCAAGGAGCCCCAATTTCTTTCTAAAATAGTTTTTATTGTATGAAATATAATCTCAAAATATTAAATACTGTGATATAGAATTTTCCTTCTATTCTTTATTATTAAATTTTTGGGGTAATGTAATTTCCTGCCACCCACTCAAATATACCTTACCCAGAATGGGCTCAGATAAATTTATCTGAGATTGACTAGAGATTATTCTCTTATGTTACTTAGATTCATCTTCATGCATTTTAGTTGATGCCTTACTAAAAGGAATTGTAGCATGAATCTTAAAAGTTCTTATTAATAAAATCAAACCTGAGGCCAGTTATTGGGGTCAATGCTGGTAGATCAGAGAGACAAAACAAGCCACAGCTACCTCACTTCTCTGGATCCTCAGCTGGTCTTGTCTCCTCAGACTGGAAGCCTCTGAGTCCTCATCCAGAATGGCTCTCAGCTGAACTGCTGCTCAAAAGCCTGAATGCTTAACCAGCCAAATGCTTAATCAGCCAAATGCTTCTAGTTTCTAGTCCTCACGCCTTATACCTTTCTGCTTTCTACCACCACTCCCTGGGATTAAAGGCTTGCTTTCTGGGATAAAAGGTGTGATGAGTCACCAGGCCTGGCTGCATCCTTGGACACATGGATTTCTGCCTCTGGAATGCTAGGATTAAAGGCGTGTGCTACCACTGCCTATCCTTTATGTTTAATATTGTGGCTGTTCTGTCTCTGACCCCAGATAAGTTTATTAGCATACATAATAGTTGGGGGAATACAATACCACAAGGAATCATTAATTTTTTAAAGTTTTTATTTATTTTTTAACTTTAAAAACTCTCAAATGTAATTCTTTTATTTCATAACATCAATTAGCAAACTTCTTTTTTTTTGTTTTATTTAAAAGTTTTGTTTTTTCCATTTTACATACCAACCACATTTCTCCCTCCCTCCCTTTCTCCCACTCACTCCCCACCTCCTGCCCCCATCCACTCCTCAGAGAGGGTAAGACCTCCCATGGGGAGTCAATAAAGTCTGACATATCAAGTTGAGGCAGGACCAAGCCCCTCATATTGAGGCTGAGCAAGATATCCCTCCATAGGGAATGGGCTCCAAAAAGCCAGTTCATGCACTAGGGATAAATCCTGGTCCCACTGCCAGTGGCCTCACAAACTGCCCAAGTCACACAAATGTCACCCACTTTCAGAGGGCCTAGTTTGGTCCCATGCAGGTTCCCCAGCTGTCAGTTCAGAGTCAGTGAGCTTCAACTAGCTCCAGTCAGCTGTCTCTGTGGGTTTCCCCATAGTGATCTTGACCCCTTTGCTCATATAATCCTTTCTCCCTGTCTGACTGGACTCTGGGAGCTCCACCCAGTGCTTAGCTGTGGATCTCTGCATCAGTTACTAGATGAAGGTTCGTGTTTGTCTTTCTGGGTCTGGGTTACCTCACACAGATTTTTTTTAAAAAAATTCGTACCTTGTCAATGGTGCTGGATTTTAAAACTGTAATAATATAAAAAACTTAATAGAGGGGCTTAGAAACTAAGGTTTAAAGAATTTCAGATTTATTCATTTCAGAGAAAAATATCAAGATGTTCTGAATAACTGCAAAAATTCAGTCTTTAGCCTTATCTGAATTTATCTATATAAATTTTATATAAAGTGTATATACTTTCATCTTTGTAAAAGATGATTCATTAATATGTTAAATTAAGTCATATAATCAGAAACAGATTTTGGCAGCTCATGATACTTCACTTTTAATAATTTAAGGTTGGAAGTTAAAAGAATTTTTATGGACTCTCTAGGATATAAACCTTGAAATTACATTCTACATATGTGATATTAGGAAATCACTTAGCATGCTGGATTATTTTGTATTTGAAGAATAGCACAACAACACCTATTTTCTAGAGTTATAATAATTAGTTTCTTATGGTAATATAATACATATGAACTACCCTGCCTATGTTTGATTATACAGTTGGATTTTTAATTCTAAGCACTCTTTACATGATGAAATATACAAGCATCCATTTTCCTTCTCATATTTCCCAATGTAATAAAATTTACCTTAAACAACAACAACAATAATAAATTACTCTCCAGATTATTTTTACTCTTATTTACACCATTCTAAGATGACAATGGCTTAAAATGATTCCATTCCTCTCAAGCAATGAAAGTCTCATTTAAAAGATGAATAACTTTGGCTGCATTTTTTAAGCTTAGCATTTTCAATTGCTTTTGACTTTGTTATTTTCCTGTAAGCTTCCCTGGGTTACACTGCCTTCTAAGGCAGTGCTCGCTTAGCTGTCAAACCTAACTATGCAAGGGAAAGATCAAACTTCAACAGATAATTCCTGTTTCCATGGAAACTGGTTCTGTTTAGGTAAAAGCTCTAAGAGCTTATAAATAATCACAGATTCAAAGACTTCCTTCATTGCCTGCCTTTGACAGACATGGTGATCTAAATCTTCCCTGGAAAGGAGCCAGTTTATATGGTAGTGCTACAAAACCTTTATATTCCCACTAATTTATTTGTCTTTAAGATGCCTTTGTAGATCGTATTTGGTGACATACTCTTCCAAATAAAAATTTAACACAGATATGAGTCATATTTCCATGGTGCAAATTATTTGACAATTACATATACTTTTAGTGAATGATGATAAACTTTTGCTTCTTCTGCTTTGTGGGAGAGTGAGCAGAATACTGACTACTTTCATGTTTCACCTTCAGATTTTTTTCTTTCTTTCTTTTTGTTGTTGAAGGGATGAGATGGCCTCACCCCTCACCACAGTCAAGGGATAACTGGTCCTGATGGCAGGGGCGTAGTGGAGCTGGCTCTACCCCTCACCTGAGGGAGGCAACTCCAGTAGCCTGGACTGACCAGCTCAGCTACACTCAGGCCCACAGCTGGGACGTGGGTTGTCCCATCCTAACATTTCCCCCATCCATGACTTGCTGGAGCTTGTAAAGGGACTGGTCCAGTGGAATGATCACTGTAGAATGTCCGTGACTCAGGGAGTGCTGTGGGCTATCTAAGGGGAGTTTTGGTGAGTATCCAGTGATGATGGAGTAACAGAAACAGGAGGCCTCGAGTCAGACCAATGACTCATTGCAATGGACATTTGCAAGTAAAGCTGATTGGACAAAGGGGTATACCCTGTGACACACTGGGGCTCCCAATGCCACTAAGACAAATGAAGAATTGCTGGAGAGGTTTCTGTTTGTTTGTTTGTTTTGTTTTGATTTGAATTTTTAAAAATTTTCTTTTGTGGGGAAATGCTGCAGGGGTGAGGAGTGCATGATGTGAAATTCCCGAAGAATCAATAAAGTAATTATTTTTTTTAAAGACAAGAAGAAACTACTTTGGAGCCAATCATGAGCTAGTTAGAAACTATTTCCAGGTATGTTATTTTAGAGAGCTACAAATTTAACAAATGATCCTTTAGTGACAACCAAAGAAAAATTCAATTTTCACTACTTTGTATATGACATGGGCCACATTTAGTACAAATTACTCCCCCCTATATTTACCTGTTTTTAATCATAGTATTTTGATTACTCAATTAATAAGCCTCCTGGGGAAAGTTAGAGGTGACAAAGCTATTTACTGTTGTTATTCTTTATCATTTTCTTTATATCTCTTTCTTTATTTTCTTGCTTTCATCTCCTCTTAAAATTTCCAAATTATCAAAAGAATTCTATATCAATAAATATAATATCAGAAGTTCATGAAGATACCATAAAATGAGTCAGTAACTCATTTAGCATTTAGTAACTCCTTTAAGCATTGTAGACAATTTTTGTTATTTCTTTTTTTCAAATGTCTGCTAAAATGCTCTCAAATAAAATTTGGAACAAAGTTTCTTTGGAAATATAAATTAATATCAGTCATCTTAGGACTCTTAGGACTTTCTAATAAAATAATTGAGTTGAAGCTAAAAGGAGAATCATCATAGTACGTTGCTTTATAGTTAGAGATAGTTTAGAAAAGGTCTATAATGTTGGTGACTGATGGTCCTCTGAGGTATACGACCTGTTAAAACAATCATCTCTCTCTGCTGACTGTAAATCAAAACACTTGAAATAGGACAGATGCTATATTTCAGACTCACAAATCAGAGAATGAGTCAAGATCTATAGAACCACAGTGTTCTAAATGATAACAGCAAGCACTGAACTAAGACAAAAGACAGAGAATAAAGAAAACAAACATCTAAAAGATACTACAGTAGAATTCTGTAACTCAGTGATCTACTTAAAGATTTATTTATTTTTATTTTACATCTATGAATTTTGCCTGACTGTATCTGTGCACATCATGTGCATGCTTTGTGTATATGGAGGTCAGAGAGGATATCATCAGGTCTTCAGGAAATCAAGCTCAGGTTCTCAGCAAGATTAGTGCGTATTCTTAACTGCTAAGCCATCTCTCCAACCCCTTATTTTTTTTCACATGACTGACTCATCTTTAGGGTAAATATCAAAATAATAAAATACAGATAAATTTGAAGCAGTACTTTGCTACTTTTACACTTTCAAAATTATTGCCAATATTCAACTTGCTAAAATGTAGACTTTTCAAACTGTACAATTTAAAGTTAGACTCTATCAGAATGAACTCTGGAGTCCCAGTTTTTGTTATCATACCTATAAAAAAGCAGCCACTCAATATTCACCAGGTGGAATTGTAGCTCCCAGTTCCTTTCCCTCTAAATCCAGTTATGGATGGAAATTTTCAGAGAAAGTCTGTTAAGATTATAGGAATTCAGTCCTATAATCCTTGTTTTTGTTGACTCCCCAAGGGAGTCCTTACCTGCTCTGAGGAGTAGAAGGGGGAAGAATGGGGAGAGGTGGCTGGTGTAGAAGGGGAGGGAGAAGGAACTGGGATTGGTGTGTAAAATAAAAAAAAAAACTTTTTTAAAAATAAAAAAAGATTATAGGAATTAAGTTAGTTACAGGCTGACCTTACAATGTTCTTTCCAATAAAAAAGTTTTAATGTATGAGAAGACTCCAGTTACTTTCAAAATGACATATTTTTCTTCTTCTTTTATTGAAAAATAGATCATTTTCTCACACGATATATCCCGATTACAGCTCCCATCCCTCTACTCCTCCCAGTTCCTCTGTGCCTCTGCTCCCATCTACATCCACTCCTTTTCTGTCTCTCATTAGAAAAGAACAGGTCCCTAATAGATGACAACAAAGCATAACAAAATGAAACATAATAAAAAAGCCATCACATTAAAGTCTAAAGGGCAAACCAACAGAAGGAAAGGATCCCTAAGAGCAGGAACAACAATCAGAGATGCACTTATTCATATACTCAGAAGCCCAATAAAAATACTAAACTGGAAGCTATAGACTATGCTCAGAAGACCTAGTACAGACCTGTTTTGGCCCTGTTCTTGCTGCTTCAGTCTCTGCAAGTTCATAGGAGCTTTGATCAGCTGATTTAGAGGCCTTGTTCTCCTGGTATCTTCCATCTCCCTTGGCTCTTACACTCCTTCTGCTTCCTTTTCTGCAGGGTGCCCTGAGATTTGAGGGGAGGGATTTGATGGAGACATCTCATTTCAAGCTGTGTGTTCCAAAGTCTCTCTCTGCCATGTTGTCTGATTGTGGGTCTCTGTATTTGTTCCCTTCTGCTGCAAGAGGAAGTTTCTCTGATGATCCTTGAATAAGGCACTGATCTGTAAGTATAGCAGAATATCTTCAGGAGGAATTTTATCACTATTTTTTTTAAAAAAGATTTGTAGTATTTGGTTTTACCCTCAGTCTCTAAGCTATCTAGTCTCTGGTTCTTGGTCATCCCAGCAGTGTCAGGTATGGGTTCTATCTCATGGAGTGGGCCTTAAATCAAATCAGACATTGGTTAGTCACTACCACAAGATTTTTGCCATCATTGTCCTACCATATTTTGCCCAAAGTACAACACTGTAGATTATAGGGTTTGTTGATGGAATGCTAGATCTCCCCAGGAGGGGGAAATAGAATAGATTTTATGGGTTGACTGGGTGGGGGTTACTAGAACTGAAGGATCAGGTGAGAAGAGAGAGGAGGTTGAGAGAGGGAATGTGGGGAAACACAGCTAAAATTGAGGGACATTTTCAGGGTGGTGTGGAAGCCTACTGCTGTGGAAACCTCCTAAAATTGGGAAGGTGATCCTAATGAAGTCTCCAAGTAATGGGGGGATGGAGTCCCAACTGAACATCTCTTGTCACCAAACAAAGCTTCCAGTACTGGGACTGGATTATACCCAATTGAGTCGTTGGCCAAAAGGGTTCTATAGAAATCCCCAAACAACCCAGGCAGTTGCTAAGACAATAGGTTACTCTTACAAACTGACAGCAAGGCCCCATTGCTAATGAGAACACCCACACAACTCGTTGAATATGGAGAAGTCAAGCTGGTACTTGCAAAGAATCTTCACATCTATGTCCTGTTGTCTTTGGTATGGAAGGTACTCTTCATGATATCAAAACAGAAGCATAAATAAGGAAATGACGTAAGTTTAAGCAATACATAATAGCTGTAGACATTGAGAATATAACATTTAAAATGACTGCGCACCTGCATTTTAAGGAGTTTCTTCTAAAATATTTCACTATGGCTCAAGTAATCTACATGTAAGAGCATTATTTCTATGATAACAACCCCACACTCAATATATGATATTCAAAATATGAGAGAATAAAATAAAAAGCATCTTGATTTTCTCCTCAGACAGTGTAGGCAGCCTAACATTAACATAAAAAATTGTAAGTTAGCAGGTAAGACAATGAGAATGAGGGAAAAGATAAATAAAAATGAGTATTTGGAAAATTAAATAGTTGGTTTTCCATTTTTAAGGAATGAATTCATTATAATTTAAAGATGCATATGCACTTAGAAATAGTCATTTCTTCCTGATTATTACATTGCCAAATTCATTGTACCTTCCCCTTCCTCAACTCTTTGTTATATATTTATTCTTTTTGGATAAAAAACAAATGTAACTATTTATTGTCTGTCTTCCTTTTATGAATAACCCGAAGGTTTTAACTATGCAACTGTCTCTTATCTTCACTAAATTTTCTATATCAGCACCTAATTTACATACAGCTTCAGGGTGCAAGAAGTATGGAAACTACTTATCATGTCTGTATAAGAAAAATGAACTTTGAACTTGAACATGACACAGGAGTTACAAATATCTTGAAAGAGACCATAGGTATAATGTAGAATGTGAGACTCTCAGACTTCTAGAGAAAACATATAAGAAAATCCACATGATCTTTTATTTTGATGATGAAGCTTTAGATAAAATACAAGTAATATAAGCTTGTATATGAACTAAAACAGGAAAGCATTGATAATTTAAACTATATCAAAAATTTAAATTTCTATTTTCACAGTATTGGTAAAACCCAAATGACAAGCCATGAACTTGGGAGAACAGGTGTTCAGCCCACATCAGATGAAAGACTTGTATGTAAAATATGCCAAGAAGCTCAACTTTTATAACAAGAAAAAGGTAACTAGGAAATAGTTGTACAAGCTAAGCATCTCACCAAAAAGATCTGTAAGTTGCAGCTAAGTACATGAAAATGCTCAATACAAATTTGCATTTATTGATAAAAGAAATGTAAAATGACACAGGCACGTTGAAACGTTTTGACTATTCCTCACAAAGCGCAACATAGTCTTTCTTAATTCAGCAATCATTTGACCAATATAATTGACAATTTATGGTGAGGACTGCTATGAAAGGCTGATCTCTGCCCATGACATGGCTGTGAAACATGAAGTCACACAGCATCTCTTGGTCACCTGCAAAAGATCTGCATAAAATCCAGAGAGTTAAAACTTTCAGTATGGAGAGGGAGGGGCTCCTAAGACCTACCTCAGCTGAGGAGATAAGGGCAGCTGATGGCTGATTGGAGAGTCACTTTTCTTTGGTTGGGAGTCAACCATTAGTATATTGCCCACATCATAGTGGATAACTCCACACCCATGTGCATATGGGCAACAGTATTGGACTAGTGGTTTACAAAAATTTAAAATAAAATAGGCATGGAGTTGGGAGAGATATGGGAGATATATTGGGTGGGCAGCTAGAGAGAAGAAGTGGAGGATGGATATGACCAATATTTTTTTGAAAGTTTTAAACAAATATTTGAATACAACATCTACATTCAAAAGTGCATAATAAATTTATTTATAAGCATAAACCTTGTAATAAATAAAGTGCCTTTCAGTAATAAAATATATTGGCTCATTCATATAGTGGAATATTGTTCAGCAATAATAATTAATCTATGAAGTCACACAAGACATGGAAAAAATTAAATGTATTTGATGTATTTTATGTAAAATAGTTTACTGTGAAAAGGATAAATATTTTTGGGATCCCAGTTAGAGCATGCTGACTGCCAGAAATTATTGAGAGATGCAAAAGTTCAGTGATGGCTAAGGTTTCAGAGGATTTTTAAAAAAAGGTTAACCATATTAAACATTTGACAGCATGCATTGGTAAATGCTCATTGAACTTTTTCACAAATAGTGAACTTTAATATGTGCAAATTAAAAGTTGCTCTGGGGGACTGACATTATTGCTCAGTGGTAGTGTGGTAGCCTAGTACGTACAAAGTCCAAGATTCAATCACTAGACCTGATAGAAAAATCTTATATATAATATACCCCATAAAATATGTAATTATCCTATACATATCCCATGTATATCTTGTATATGATATTAGAAAATTCTTGACATAATGAATAGTGTCATTAAATGATTTAAAAAGAATAAATAAGTATTTAAAACTACCTGACTAAAAGGATTGAAGAAAACTGTACTGGCATATTTGAAATTGAGTGCATAAGAAAGCTAAAAATGAATTATTTACTCTATGGGTTAGGAATTCTGATACTAGATGTTTGAAGAAGCCATATATAGATGTGGCTTCTGGTTTTTGCCTGGAGTAATGGCTCAACAGTTAACAGCAGTGGTTGTTCTTCCAAATGACCTGGGTTTGATTCCATCACTGACATAGTGGCTCACAATTGTCTGTAACCCCAGTCCTAGGGGTTCCAACACCCTATTCTGGTCTCTAGTGGCACCAGGCATGCATGTGGTGCACAGACACACCTGCAGGCAAAACACCCATATACATAAAAATAAAATTTAAAAAATAGAATTCTGATGCTGATCAGCATATAAACTGAGAGTGTGCAATTCAGTAAATGGAGAAGGTTGGCTGTAGGAGAAAATTCAGGCATGACCTTGTGGCCAGCCTACCTGGAACACTGAATTTCTAAATAAAAAGCATGGTACACCATGCTCTTGAATATTCCCAGAATTCAGAAGTGGCATGGGTAGCTGGTAGCAGGCCTGAGGACAGGTCGGCAATCTCCACATATCCTTTAATGTACTTTTCCTGCATAGAATCCTGGAGCACTCATTGTCCAATCTGAGGTAATGTGCTAACCAGTCACAGCCAATAGGCTTTTACCATATAAGTAGTTGCTCATGTGCAATAAAGCAGAAGTTCTTCCCTGAAATCATCTCCTGGGTGGTTTATGCCCTTTACTGAGCCTCCAGCATTGATGTCTTATTGGAAGATTCCCTGGTAATTATGGCAGTTGGTGAAAGCTAACTTTCTGACTGTTGAAGTAGGTTAGAATAAAAATAAGGGCAGAGGCTAGAATACTCCTTAGAACATGTCAGCCAGGGGCATATCAACTCACAGTTAGCTTTATATAGACACAATGGTTTCATATGGAAATAATTATGAAAATTGTGCATATTTGTGTGTGCTCATGCTCCCCTCTTCCAGTAACTTAGAGGATTTGGAAACAATGGTGGTGCAGTAGAAATGAACACACCTAGAATTTGCATCTTAGCTTCTAGTTTTCTCTAATACGAGAAAGCAGATAGATGTCTTTGGATAAAAGCTGACTCTGGGATGGGAACATAAACAGAGATGAACCTGGGGGTTCTTTATTGACAGGTAGTAATGGGGTATTTGAAAAGAGAAATGAATTAGGTAATGAAGAAAGAAAGAAAGGCAGAAAGAAGGATAGAAGGAAGGAAGAACGAAGGGAAGTGGGGAAGGGAGTGAACTGTAGCTAGAGTTTTCCTGCCTGGCCCACAGTTAGGACAAATCTCTGTCACCCACCAGTCCCACAGCCGCTCAGACCCAACCAAGTAAACACAGAGACTTATATTGCTTACAAACTGTATGGCCGTGGCAGGCTTCTTGCTAACCGTTCTTATAGCTTAAATTAATCCATTTCTATAAATCAATACCTTGCCATGTGGCTTGTGGCTTACTGGTGTCTTCACATGCTGCTTGTCATGGTGGCGGCTGGCAGTTTCTCTCACTCAGCCTTCCACTTCCCAGAATTCTTCTCCTCCTTGTCCCTCCTATACTTCCTCCTGCCTAGCCACTGGCCAATCAGTGTTTTATTTATTGACCAATCAGAGCAACAGATTTGACATACAGACCATCCCACAGCAGTGAACAGAAAGGAAAAGGGAAAAAATAACAAAAAGGAGAAAAGAAAGAGCCAACCATGAATGATAGAGGGTATATGAACTAGACAGATGAGTCAGCATTAGGAATTTCTAACAACAGTCAAGGCTAAGAAAATTTGAGAAAAATATAAAAAAAATGAATTAAAATAAACAGAGTTAATACCTTTGAGTTTTTATTAATCTAATTGACTTAACAAATAAATAAAATAGAAGAAAAATAAAATATCTTTATAAAGGAAATCTAAATAATTTATTTTATTTCTTATCCTTCAGTAAAACAGAATAGAATAAAATATTTCCATAATCCTTAATTATGGCTGATCACAGTGAACTCTTTAAAGCAAGAGTTAGAAGAGGGAAAAAGGAGTACCCTAGCAACCAAAGCCCTAGCTGGGCAGTCATAGTATCAACTTTGGGAAATACATTGGCAGTAGGTGTCTTACAGTGTGATAATGAGAATGCCTTCTTTATCTTTCAAATGCAAAGACCCCAAACGATGAGAAAAATATCACAAAATCATTAGTAAGGGAAAAATTTTAAAACACATGACCAACACATCTCAAAACTGTCCACGCCATCAAAAGCAACCACAGTCCAAAGCCTCCAGTCAGGAGGACGCTGATGGTAAATGGTTTTGGAATGTAAGGTAACATCCTGGTATGGACCCTAAAGCCTAGGGGACATTTGGTAAAATCTGAGAAACTCTGATTCATGTTCATTAAATAATAGTGTGAAAATATTGGAGGATTCATTGTAGCAAATGTATCATCTTAATGTGAGATTTAATAATAAAGTAAGTTGTGAAAAATTTCTGATCTGCTTTGTCAAGAAATGGCAGTCTAGTTTAAGTTAATGGAGCCTGGGATCAGTGCAACAAGATCAGATGACCTTGCATACTAGCTTGCTTTAAGACACAATGCAACAGCACAGTGACATACAGAGGATGGGGTGATAATGATTTTTTCACTGCTAAAAATGAACAAAACTAGGCTTCTCCAGTTGCAGACCAGCATGGGAGACCCCTACGGGCAGGTCTCCCACCAACACCCCCTATCAGACCCTGCAATCTACAAGACCCAATCCCTACCCCAAACCCACCCATTCCCCTACAACTTCATTTGCTCCTTGAGACACAGAATTGGCCAGCTCTGATTGGATCAAGAGATGAGTGACTCTTCTCTCACTCAGAGAATCTGGCTCTAGAACCTAGGCCCTGAGGCACAAACCATGCCTGAGACGCCCACCCATTGCTGACCCAGTTGCAGGCTAGCAGGGAAGACTCTTGTGGGCAGGCTGCCCTGTAACTAGAGTTTTCCTGCCTTGCCCACACTCAGGACAAATCTTTGTCACCCGCCAGTCCCACAGCCGCTCAGACCCAACCAAGTAAACACAGAGACTAATATTGCTTACAAACTATATGGCCCTGGCAGGCTTCTTGCTAACTGTTCTTATAGCTTAAATTAATCCATTTCCATAAATCTATACCTTGCCACGTGGCTGGTGGCTTACTGGTGTCTTCACATGCTGCTGGTCATGGCAGCAGCTGGCAGTGTCTCTGCCTCAGCCTTCCACTTCCCAGAATTCTTCTCTTCCTTGTCCCGCCTATACTTCCTTGTAGATGTAACCAACCGTCTTATTAAATAAGAAACACAGAAACAATGTAAAAGAGAGAGCCGAGAAGTCAGAGCTCAGAGCTAAAATCTCACCCTTCCTCCTGCTGTCCCAGCTTCGTGAAAAGAGACCTACTTCCTGTCGGTTCGTTTTTTTATAGTATGTTGTTCTGCCTTCTCATTGGTTGTAAACCCAAACACATGACTGCCTCATCACTGTCTGAATGTACAGCCCCCTAGGTCTTAAAGGCATATGTCTCCAATGCTGACTGTATCCCTGAACACACAGAGATGTTATGGGATTAAAGGCGTGTGCCACCACCGCCACACTCTTGCTATGGCTCTAATAGCTCTGACCCTGAACACACAGATATCTATGGGATTAAAGGCGTGTGCCACCACCGCCACACTCTTGCTATGGCTCTAATAGCTCTGACTCCCAGACAACTTTATTTATTAACATACAATCAAAATAATAATTCAGTACAATTAGATTACCACCACATTTCCCCTTTTCTATTTTAATAAAAAGAAAAAAAAGCAAAAGGTTATAACTAACAAAAGAAAAACTATATACAAAAGTACAATAACTATATACAATATATACAAGTAATAAATACCTAAACAGGTATTTGACAAATCAGAGAAAATAATTCCATTATCTATCCTATTGTAGTAAATCCAAGATGTATCTAATGCACTTTCTATCCTAATTAATTTTCAACTATAACTAACTAATCTTCAACCATAACTAACTAATCTTCAACTCCCTCAGAGACCAAGAAGGAAATAATATTAGCTAACAAAAATAAAAACAGGAAGTGCATGCAAGCAACTTCCAAAAAATTTTTGTGAGTTGACAGAAACAGCCAGCTGCCTGGGCAGTCACCTGAGGTTTCTCCGTAGTGTTGGGGCATCATCTTCAGCCTATAGGCTTAGTGTATCTGACAGACTCATTTGTGATGTAGGATGTATACAAGGTCGACAGTTCAACCTCACATTGGGTGAGAGCAGTCCACGTACCAGAAACACCTGAATTCCACTAGTGTCCTGTCATGATTCAGGATTTTAAATTCTGGAAATTGTTGACAGTTTTTAAATTCAGCTGTCCATTCTTCTTGGCTGTGTATATATGGCTTCATCTCAGCATCCCCTTCTTCTCCACATCCCTCTATTAAATGCCAGTCTACTTTTGAGAGGCATGAGCTTTCAGCTGCTGTTCCATTGTACAACAGAATCCATCGGCCCTCTGCCTGTTAAGCTGCCTTCGAAGAAAAGGGCACTGTACCTTTTCCAGATGCGAAGGCCACTTCAGGGATGGGGCCATATTGTCCTGGCCTCAGAAGATGCCTTTTGATAAAGCCATAACCACACTTGTTTTGGCAAGAATCAGTAGTCCCTTGTTTCGTGATCTGTCTGTCCATTTTGTCCTGTTGATTCAAGGATACTTTGTTGTCCAGTGTCTAACTTTTGCCAGAATGAAAGTTGACTCCATATGCAGTTTCTTCAATGCCCATATTTTCTCTAAAGTAGATTGGTACTGCCAGGAGCCGACATGTCTCAAAAAAGAAAAATTTTCTAAGTTATTAAAACATTTTAAATGCCATATTCTGTAGATCTCTGAAGGGTTTGAAGATGACCTGTCTAAAACATCTCTGCTCAATTTTTAAAACATATCTAATATGATTACAAGTTCTATGATAATGTCTAACTACTAGCTTTCATTTCTTTATATCCTAATAGTTGATAATAATAACATTCAAGGATCAGAAATTTGCATTACATTGTTAAATGGATGGAATAAATACAATTAGAAATATACATATAGCATTTTCTAACAATATCAGTTTCAAATTTGTGTACAATATAAAACAATTCAATCCAATGTAAAGTATTTAAAACTAGTAATTGTCTTTTTCTTTTCTTTCTTTCTCTCTTTTTTTTTAAACAAGAACCTTAAATCTAATCTCCTTTGCTTAGCCTTTTTCCTAACCCTTGACAATAACTTGTAACCAACCCCCCTAAATACTGAAAATTATCCCAGACCCAAAACCCATTAAAAGGACCAAAAAACCACCCGCCCCACACAACTTCTTTGGGAATGTGGGCGTCGTATTCTTAAAATTGCTTCCTGCTGGGTATGGGCGAAGTTTTCTTTATCCTGAAAGAAAAATTTTAGGTTAATTGTCAAATTCTAGGAGAGGTAACTATATCCTTCATTATCCAGTCTGTGTATAATGCCAAAGTTCAGGGTTTATCTCAAGTCCTTATTCAAGTAGTCTTTGAGACTGGATCATCTCAGCTAGTGATCTCAAATTTGCTCTGAGCACCTTGTAGTTCAAAGCTGATCTATGGATGATGTTTGTCAGCTTAATGATATTATTATTGTCCACGTGGAATTGTTGTTGTTGTGGGGCCCCATCTTCTTTCTGGAGACTTCAGTTGATGTTAGGCCTGGCCATGATTTCCTGCAGAAAACTGATAAGAGACTCGAACACAAAAACATATATATGCAGCTAGCCTTTTTTCTAGAATTAGTTAGTACTCTATGTGACCATACATATCTTAACAAAGTTTAAAATGTATATATATATATTAATCTTGTAAATTTTGATATAAAATTTATACTTTGAGAAAAGTTTAAAAAATCAGAATAGAATCAAAGAGTTGAGATTAGTAATAGAATAGTCCCTTAATTAATTTTGCTTTTGTCCTGTACCATAGCAGAAGATGGCTCTTATTCTGGCATGATACAGGGAGTTTGCATTTTCCTTTTAGCAACATGCTTGAGTTTAAAGAAGGAGAGAGCCATTCTCCAACTCCAAAGTCAGCTTTAAATTTTAATTGAACTGGGACTATTAGAAAACCAATAGTGTTAAATCTTTAGAGAAAAGCAGAAACAAACATTTAGGAAGACATAAATTTTTTTTAGATAATATATACCCATACACCGTTTCATTCTGTTTCTTGGGATAGATGATTTGTCCCTTTTCTTCAGGTGTCCCATTTGTCCAGTGTTCTTCAGATTCCTTAACCTTCATTCTCCTACAAGACAAAAACAAAAACCTTTCCCCAAGACTAATTTTGGGGATGTTTCCTTTTGACAAGTTATTATCTGATTAAATGAAAAGGCATGTGTTATTGATACAAGTTAGTTTAAATTGGATGTTCATGCTGGTTGATGAACTATCACCTCCTCTAATTAAGAGGTCTCTCTTGTTCAAATCGAACCTTTATCAATTTTGATGGTACCCACAGCTTATCTTCTCCTGTAGAAACAAAAGCAAAACCTCGTCCCCAATGTAATACATACCCTGATTTCCATTCTGAGGTCAGCACATCCTTAAAGTATATAGGCTGATTTAATTCTGTAGTTTTTTCTATTATCCAATGTCTCTCTGCAGCTGTTGTTCCTTTCTCATTGGCATTCAGAAAATTCAAAGTTAGAAGAGCATTATGCAGTCTATTTCTGGGGGTTTTTGTTACCCATTTCTGTTTATTTAGCATATCCTTTAGAGTTCTGTTTGATCTTTCTATAACTGCTTGACCTGTAGGATTATGTGGTATGCCTGTAATATGCTTTATATTGTAATAAGCAAAAAACTGTTTCATTTTAACAGAGACATATGATGGAGCATTGTCAGTTTTGATTTGTGCAGGTATACCCATGATGGCCATAAGTTCTAGCAAATGAGTGATTACAGAATCAGCTTTTTCAGAACTCAAAGCAGTTGCCCATTGAAATCCTGAATAAGTATCGATAGTGGGGTGTACATATTTCAATTTTCCAAATTCTGCAAAGTGAAACACGTCCATCTGCCAGATCTCATTTCTCTGAGTACCCTTTGCGTTACATCCTGCTGGTAATGGCGTCTGATTATAGAAGGAACAAGTAGGACATTTTTTTACTATTTCTTTGGCTTGTTGCCAGGTTATTGAAAAATCCTTTTTTAAACCTTTACTATTGACGTGATGTTTTTTATGAAATTCTGAGGCCTCCAGCACATTTCCTATCAATAATTTATCAATCTCATCATTGCCTTGTGCTAGAGGGCCTGGCAGACCAGTATGGGATCGAATGTGAGTTATATATAAAGGATGATTCCTTTTCCTGATTGTATCTTGTAATTGAATAAATAGTGAAGTTAATTATGAAGCATCAGGGATAAATTCTGCAGTCTCAATATGTAACACCACTCTTTCAGCATACTAAGAGTCAGTTACTATGTTGAGAGGTTCTGAAAAATCCATTAATACCAACAGAATAGCATACAATTCTGATTTTTGAACTGAATTATACGGACTTTGAATTACTTAAATTTTCTGATTTGTAACCTGCCTTTCCTTCTTTGTTGGCATCTGTATAAAATGTACGAACTCCAGATATGGGTTTTTGCCGTACAATTCGAGGCAAGATCCAATCAGCTCTCTTTATAAGATCAATTCTATTGCTTTTGGGATATTTGCTGTTAATTTCTCCCAAAAAATTACTGCAAGCTCTTTGCCAAGGTTCACTTTCTGTCCATAATTTTTCAATGTCCTCCTTAGTTAATGGTACGACAATTTCTGCTGGGTCTATGCCTGCTAATTGATGAAGTCTCAGTTTTCCTTTGTAAATTAAGTCAGAGATTTTTTCCACATAAGTTTTTAATTTTTTATTTTGTTTATTTGGTAAAAATATCCATTCCAATATAATATCTTCCCTCTGCATTAATATTCCAGTAGGAGAACGCCTAGAAGGTAAAATAACCAAAATGCAATCCAGCTTTGGATCAATACGATTCACGTGTCCTTCATGCACTTTCTTTTCTACCAAGGATAATTCTTTCTCAGCTTCAGGTGATCTTTGGAAGATCATCAGTTATTGTGCCCTGTTCTTGTATAATATGGATGGCTGGTGACCACTCATTAGAACAATATCTTCTAATATTTCTCTCAGTAACATGTGCTAGTTTATGATTTGTTTCTGAGATTGGAGGGATGTTAATCTGAGTATTCCATTGTTGCAACAAGTCTCGACCCCACAGGTTCATAGTTATGTTAGCCACATATGGTTTTAATTTTCCTCTCTGTCCTTCTGGACCTATACATTCGAGCCATCTTGCACTCTGTTTCACTTGAGATAATGTCCCAATTCCTAACAGTTGAACGTTTACCTCCTGAAGAGGCCAAGTTGGATGCCAAAATTCTGGTGCAATTATGGTAACGTCCGCACCTGTGTCTACCAGACCAGACAACAAAACACCATTTATTTTTATTGTTAATTTTGGTCTTTGTTCATTAATAGAAGTTTGCCAAAAAATTTTCTTTATGTTTTTCTCCTGAATTTTCTATTCTCTCTGTTTCATCATCCTGACCAGCACGATTTATTCCAATAGGCATTTGGTTATTTAATCGCTCTCCAGAGCAGGCATTTCCTCTATGGCTGCAGGAAAGGTTTGAACTGGATTTGCACTGGGGGCCTGCCTGAGGCCCCTCTGGGAGTTTCCCGAAGACTGAGGCAAAGGATTACCCTGTCTGTCCTTTGTTGATCTACATTCGTTGGTCCAGTGTTTTCCCTTACCACACCTTCTGCATACTCCAGAAGGAAGGGGCATTCTGTTGCCATTGTTCCTTGAAGAAACATTGTTTCTGGGAATGACCTGTCTACAGTCCCTTTTCAAATGTCCTTGCTTTCCACATCCAAAACATCTAACACTCCTCAAACCTTTTGAAATTACTTCTCCTACCCATGTATCATCATGCTCATCAGCTTCAACATTAATTGTTTCTCTAATCCAATCTTCCATAGGT
This sequence comes from Peromyscus maniculatus bairdii, assembly GCF_049852395.1. NCBI lineage: Eukaryota > Metazoa > Chordata > Mammalia > Rodentia > Cricetidae > Peromyscus > Peromyscus maniculatus. The sequence goes on along the minus strand of NC_134864.1, from coordinate 67,877,946 downwards.
GCAGATCTTGCCCTTAATGGCCTGAGTATTCTTTTGCATGCTGCATTCGCATTCTCAAAGGCCAAAGATTCAATTATTGCCTTACTAGCTTCTGAATCCGAGACCATTCTCTTTACTGCTGAAGCCAGTCTTTGTAAAAAATCTGTAAAAGACTCTTTTGGGCCTTGCATCACCTTTGTAAATGACTCAGATTTTTTTCCTGGTTCCTCAACTCTGTCCCATGCATTCAAGGCTGCCGTTCGACATAAAATTAGGGTTTGGACATCATATAAACATTGTGTTTGTGCTGAAGCATATTGGCCTTCGCCCATAAGCTGATCCTGGCAAACTTGTACTCCTTTATCCCTCCATTGTTTTTCTATGTTTTTAGCCTCCTCCTTAAACCAAGTCAGAAATTGAAGTCTCTGGCTGGGTTCCAGAACACCTTGTGCAAGGTCCCGCCAGTCCTGTGGTACTATCCTATTATATGTTGACCAAGTGTTTAACATTTGCTTTACATATGGGGAATGCATGCCATAAGATACTATTGCCTCCTTAAACCTTTTTAAATCCAACATTTCAATTGGAGCCCAATTATTTTGTGTAGCCATTTGATCAGGCATATGCTGTACGGTTACAGGATAAATTAAGGGTGACTGTGTGAAAACAGGCTTTCTTTCTGCAACCTTATGATCCCGACTTGAAACAACTTCACTGTTAATTTCTTCTGTCTGAATTTTTACAGGTTTAACAAGTTCTTCTAAAGCTGTTATCCTGGCACTTAAATTGACTATCTTTTTAAATATTAAAATGTGGATTATTATAGTGATAAGGTGCATAATTCCACCAATACTAATATTATATAGTTGTTCCATTGCCAGACTGCCTAAAATTTTGAACAAAAACCAATTTTCTTCCAATGTACACATAAAACCCATTTGTTTTTTAATGTGGAAAAAAATTCTCTTTTAGATAGTTTCCTTTAAAATATCTGATATATTATGACTTACCAAATCTGCGTAGAAGAGTAGAAATTCGAGGGGATTTTCAAAGCAGCCACCTAGTGTCCCAGGTGTAAATCCAAAGAGAAAGAGAGAGAGAGAGAGAGAGAGAGAGAGAGAGAGAGAGAGAGAACAAGAAAGCGTAGCTGGCTAAAGTTTAAATGCAGCCACATGTTCCCTCTTGTGCCGAGTCAAGGCTTGGGTCTGACTTCCTTAAGCTCCGACCACGTGCGTTGGCTTTACAGGCAGGGCCCTGTTCGGCAGGGCAGGTCTGAGTTGTTTGTAGCACCGGCTTTAAGCAAGCAGGATTTAAGCAAGCAGCTCACCGATAGTCCAGCCTGAGGTCAAGCAGAACTAGACCCAGGCTAAGAAGCCGCTGCTCGGACTAAGAAGCCGATCGCCGCCGGCCACCGCGTGCAGCCGCCGCTGCCGCCACCACCGCCGCTGCCGCTGCCGCCGCGGGCCGCCTGCCGCCCTTGCGGGAAAGCGGACCTGCCGCCAAGCCAAGCAGTTTTTAATGGATTGTTGTCACGTTGGGCGCCAGATGTAGATGTAACCAACCGTCTTATTAAATAAGAAACACAGAAACAATGTAAAAGAGAGAGCCGAGAAGTCAGAGCTCAGAGCTAAAATCTCACCCTTCCTCCTGCTGTCCCAGCTTCGTGAAAAGAGACCTACTTCCTGTCGGTTCGTTTTTTTATAGTATGTTGTTCTGCCTTCTCATTGGTTGTAAACCCAAACACATGACTGCCTCGTCACTGTCTGAATGTACAGCCCCCTAGGTCTTAAAGGCATATGTCTCCAATGCTGACTGTATCCCTGAACACACAGAGATGTTATGGGATTAAAGGCGTGTGCCACCACCGCCACACTCTTGCTATGGCTCTAATAGCTCTGACCCTGAACACACAGATATCTATGGGATTAAAGGCGTGTGCCACCACCGCCACACTCTTGCTATGGCTCTAATAGCTCTGACTCCCAGACAACTTTATTTATTAACATACAATCAAAATAATAATTCAGTACAATTAGATTACCACCACACTTCCTCCTGCCTGGCCACTGGCCAATCAGTGTTTTATTTATTGACCAATCAGAGCAACAGATTTGACATACAGACCATCCCACAGCACTGCCCCATGAACACCCCCACATTGGACCCTCCAATCTACAAGACCCAATCCCTACTCCAAACCCACTTATTTCCCTGCGACCTTAGAGGCTCCCTAAGACACAGAATCTTCCAGCTCTGATTGGATCAAAAGTGGCCCTCTGAGACACAGACACAACAAACATAGATTGAAGCAAGAGCAGCTCCTTCAAACACAGACACCTCTTGCACCTATTGGAGGAAGCAATGAGTAGATGCCAGTGCAAAAATACATGCAAACAACATAAAGAACAATATGGCACCACCAGAACCTAGCGGTTCTCTAGCAGCAAGACTTGAACATCACAACACAGAAAAATCAGAAGAAAGGGATCTTTAAAATAACCTTATGAATATGATAGAGACCTTTAAAGAGGGAATGAAAAATTCCCTTAAAGAAATTCAGGAAAAGACAAACGAAAAATTAGAAGAAATCTATAAATCCCTTAAAGCCAAGAAAACCAAGAAAAAACAATTAAACAGGTGAAGGAAACAATTCAAGAACTGAAAATTGAAATAGAAATAATTAAGAAGACAAACTGAGGTATTGCTGGAAATAGAAAATCTGAGTAAATGGATAGGAACTACAGATGCAAGCATAACTAACCAAATACAAGAGATGGAAGAGAGAATCTAAGGCATGAAGGATACAATATAGGAAATATATTTGTCAGTCAAAGAAAACACTAAAGTCAAGAAAGTCATAACACAAAATGTCCAGAAAATCTGAGACACCATGAAAAGGCCAAACCTAAGAATAATAGGGATAGAAAAATGAGAAGAATATCAACACAAAGGCACAGAAAATATATTCAACAAAATCATAGAAGAAAACTTTCCCAACCTAAAGAAGGAAATACCTATGAAGATACAAGAAACTCATAGAACACCAAATAGACAAGACCCCCCCCAAAGTCCCCTCACCACATAATAATCAAACCACTAAGCATACAGAGTAAAGAGAGAATATTAAGAGCAGCAAAGGAAAAAACGTCAAGTGACTTATAAAGGCAGACCCATCAGAATAACACCTGACTTCTCAATGGAGACTTTGAAAGCCAGGTCTTGGACAGATGTTATGCAGACAATAAGAGACCATAGATGTCAGCCCAGTCTACTATACCCAGCAAAATTTTCAATCACCATAGACAGAGTGCACAAGATATTCCAAGACAAAACCAGATTTAAATAATACCTATCCACAAATTCAGCCCTACAGTAAGCAATAGAAGGAAAACTCCAACCTAAGGAAGTTAGATGTACCCATGAAAACACAGGCAATAGATAACCTCACAGCAGCAAATTCCAAAGAAGGGAAATACATACACACACATTACCACCAAAAGATAACAGGAATTAACAACCACTGATCATTAATATTCCTTAATATCAATGGACTCAATTTGCCTATAAAAAGACACAGGCTAACAGATGGATACGAAAATAGGATCCATCCTTCTGCTGCATACAAGAAACACACCTCAACTTCAAAGACTGACATTACATCAGAGTTAAAGGCTGAGAAAAAACTTTCTAATCAAATGGATTTAAGAAGCAAGTGAGTGTGGCTTATCCTAATATCTAACAAAATATACTTCAAACTAAAATCAATTCAAAGAAATCAGAAAGGGCATCACATATTCATCACCGGAAAAATCCACCAAGATTAAGTCTCAATTCTGAATATTTATGCCCCAAATACAATGGCACTCACATATGTAAAAGAAACATTACTAAAGCTTAAATCACACATCAAATCCCACACACTAGTAGTGGGAGACTTCAGCACTACACTTCACCAATGGACAGGTCTGCCAGACAGACACTTAACAAAGAAATAAGGGATCTAACAGATGTTATGACTCAAATAGACTTAATAGATATCCACAGAACATTTCACCCTAACACAAAAGAATATAGCTTCTTCTCAGCACCCCATGGAACCTTCTCTAAAACTGAGACATACTCAGTGACAAAGCGAATCTCAACAGATACAAAAAATAAATGGAATAATCTTCTGTATTTTATCAGACCACCATGACTTAAAGTTAGAGTTCTACAACAACAAAAATTACAGAATGCCTACAATATCATGGAAGTTGAATAATGCTCAACTGAATCACCATGGGTCAAGGAAGAGATAAAGAAAGAAATTAAAGACTTCCTAGAATTAAATGAAAATGATTGTACAACATACCAAAACTGATGGGAAACTATGAAAGCAGTACTAAGAGGAAAATTTATAGCACTAAATGACGGCATAAAGAAATGGGAGAAATCTCACACTAGTGGCTTAACAGCACATCTGAAAGCTTTAGAACAAAATGAAGCAAACTTACCCAGGAGGAAAAGACACCATGAAATAACCAAATTGAGGGCTGAAATCAATAAAATAGGAACAAAGAGAACAATACAAAGAATCAATGAAACAAAGAGTTGGTTCTTTGAAAAAATCAACAAGATAAAAAAACCCTTATTCAAACTAGCCAAAAGGCAGAGAGAGAACATCCAAATTAACAAAATCGGAAATGAAAAGGGAGACATAACAAGAAACAATGAGGAAATCCAGAGAATCAGTCATACCTCAAAAACCTGTACTCCACAAAAGTGGAAAATCTAAAAGAAATGGACAATTTTCTGGATAGGTACCATTTACCAAAATTAAATTAAGACCATATAAATAACTTAAATAGACCTATAATCCCTAAGGAAATAGGAAGTCATTAATATTCTCCCAACCAAAAACAAACAAACAAACAGACAAAAAAGCAAAGGACTGAATGGTTTCAGCACAGAATTCTACCAGAATTTCTAAGAATAGCTGATACCAATCCTCTTTTTGTGAGGCTACAGTTACCCTGACACTCAAACCACAGAAAGATGTCACAAAGAAAGAAAATTACAGAACAATTTCCCTCATGAACATCGATGCAAAAATACCCAATAAAATACTGGCAAACCGAATCCAAGAACACACCAAAAAAATATCTACCATGATCAAATAGGCTTCATCCCAGAGGTGTAAGGATGGTTCAACATATGAAAATCAGTCAGTGTAATCCATCATATAAACAAACTGAAAGAAAAAACATCACATGATCATCTCATTAGATGCTGAAAAAGCCTTTGACAAAATCCAATACCCCTTCATGATTAAGGTTTTGGAGAGATCAGGAATACAAGGAACATACCTAAACATAATGAAGGCAATTTCTAGCAAGCCAACAGCCAACATCAAATTAAATGGAGAAAAACCTCAAAGCAATTCCACTAAAATCAGAAACAAGACAAGGCTGTCCACTCTCCCCTTATCTATTCAATATAGTACTCAAAATTCTAGCTAGAGCAGTAAGACAACAAAAGGAGATCAAGTGTAAAGGAAGAAGTCAAACTTTCATTATTTGCAGACAATATGATAGTATACATAAGTGACCCCATGAATTCTTTTTTTTTTTTTTTTTTTGGTTTTTTTATTATTATTATTATTATTATTATTATTATTATTATTATTTTACAACACCATTCAGTTCAACATAATAGCCACCGAATCCCCTGTTCTCCCCCTCTCGCCCACCCCTCCCCCCAGCCCACCCCCCATTCCCACCTCCTCCAGATCAAGGTCTCCCCCGAGGACCGGGGTTGACCTGGTAGACTCAGTCCAGGCAGGTCCATTCCCCCCTCCCAGACCGAGCCAAGTGTCCCTGCATAAGTCCCAGGATTCAAACAGCCAACTCATGCAACGAGCCCAGGACCTGGCACCAATGCACAGCTGCCTCCCAAACAGATCAAGCCAACTGACTGTCTCACCCGTTCAGGTGGCCTGATCCAGTTGGGGGCCCCTCAGCCTTTGGTTCATAGATCCTGTGCTTCCATTCATTTGGTTATTTATCCCGGTGCTTTATCCAACCTTGGCTTCAACAATTCTCGCTCATATAAATCCTCTTCTTACTCACTAATTAGACTCCCAGTGCTCCACCAGGGGCCCAGCCGTGGATGTCTGCCTTCAGATTCCTCAGTCCTTGGATGGGGTTTATGGCACCACTATTTGGGTGTCTGGCCATTCCATCACCAGAGTAGGTCAGTTCCTGCCGTCTCGCGACCATTGCCAGCAGTCTTTTGAGGGGGTATCTTTGTGGATCTCCGTGGG